>NW_007730204.1:186571-194590 GCF_000696425.1 Galeopterus variegatus
CGGCGGAAGTGCCGCCGCGCTCCCAAGCAGCGCACTGTAGCAGTGCGCCACCGGGCCGGCCCAATATTGTTAAGATTTTAATTTTCCTCAAGTTGATATATAGGTTCAATACAATACACATCAAATTCCCAGTAGGATTCTTTGTAGAAATTGACAAACTGATTCTAAAATTCATCATCAAAAAAGAACAAAGTTGGAGGATTAACGCTACCTAATTTGAAGCCTTATTATAAAGCTACAGTATTCAAGACAGTGTGGTATTTTTGTCAAGATAGACAAATAATTAAAACAGAATAGAGAGTCTAGAAATAGACCCATACAAACATGGAAAACTTATTTTAGACAAAGGTGTAAATGCAGGTCCATGAAGAAAAGATAGCCTGGAACAATCTCATAATCTGGTGTAGGAACAATTGAGCAATTATCTATCAAAAGGCAAAACATGAACTTGAATCCATACCTCACACCATATACAACACTTAATGCAAAATGGATCATAGACCTAAATGTAAAACCTAAAACTATGAATATTCTTTAAGAAAACTTAGGAAAAATCCTTTGTGACCTTGGGTGAGTCAAAGATTTCTTAGATTTGACAGCAAAAGCATGATTTATAAAAGAAAAATTTGATAAATTGGGTTCTATCAAAATCAAAAACTTCTGCTTCTAGAAAGCACTGTTAACAAAATTAGAAAGCAAACTATAAACTGCCATGAAATATTTTATAATTATTTAATAAAGGACTTATATCTAGAATATACATAGAATTTTCAAAACTCAATAAGAAATCAAAGAACCCAGTGTTTCAAAAGGGCAAAAGATTAGAAATGACTCTTCACCAGAGATACACAAGTAGAAAATAAACACGTGAAAACATGCTCAACATCATTACTTATTAGGGAAATGCAAATTAAAGTCATAACGAAATACTGGCGCACATCTATTAAAATAGAAATGGCTAACATGAAAAAGACTGACCATGTCAAATACCAGCAAGAATGTGAAGGAACTGAAATTCTCATACATGTTGTTGGGATGCACAATTGTAAAACCAGCTTGGAAAACAGTTGGCAGTTTTTAAAAGAGTTAAATATACGCCTATCATCTGATCCAGTCATTCCCCTTTTAGTTATTTATCCAAAAGAAGTGAAAGCATATGTCCATGCAAAGACTGGCACATAAATATTTATAGCAGCTTTATTTGTAGTAGCCAAACACTGGATGCAATTCAAATGCATGTGAATGGATAAAAAAACTTTGGTATATCCATGCAATGGAATACTACCTAGCAATTAAAGGGATAAATTACTGATAAATGCTACAATGCATATAAATCCTAAAATAATTATTCTGAGTATAATAAGCCAGACCAAAAAAAAGAATACATGCTGTATGATTCATTTACATAAAATTCTAAAAAATGCAAACTAATCTGTAGTGATAGAAAGGAGATCAGTGGTTGCTTGCAGATGGGTGAAACAAAGGAGCAGGAAGAAGTGATTATACAGGGGCACAAGAAAATATTTGGATGATATGTTCTTTACCTTCATTGTGGCATGGGCAAAGTTTCAAGGGCATACACATATGCCATAATTTATCAGATGGTATGTTTTAAATATATTCAGTTTACTGTATGCCAATTACGGCTCAATAAAGCTTTTAAAAAAAATTTGGGCTGCTAGCCACAAAAAAATAAGTATGTGAGGTAATGCATGTATTAATTAGCTCAACTTAGCCGTTTCACAATGTGTACATATGTCAAAACATTTTATATACAATAAAGATGTATAATTTTTGTTTGTCAACTAAAAACAAATAAACATTTTAAAAAAATCCTCAAATAACAGAGAACAACCACTTGCTAACCTATTTGACAAATAGGTGAGAATGGGCAACGTACAGCATAAGAAAGGACAAGCAGATAACAATGACTTGTGCTTGTCCACTTGTGTCCTCCACCCCGTCCTGCCTCAGTCATTCCCACGTCTCCAGCGCCATCCTCAGCGTGCCCGTTGGAGCTCCTTTCTGCTCTATGAGCTTCTCCAGTCTCTCCTAGGAATCATCTTTATTTGTTGCTTTTTATTTTAACCTTTCAAAATAAATACCTTACTTAGGCTTGTTGCCCCCTTTCCTGCACCTCCCTCTGACTCTTGAAATACTGTGATCTGGCTTCCTACCTCTAGCTCCCTAGTGATTGATTTCTCAAAAATTATCCGCATTCTTATCCCAAAATAGAGTCCTCGTATGGTTTCCATTTTTGATCTTTATTTTAGTAATTGGGTTTGCTTCCTCAATTGACTCAGGCAAGTCACCATTCAAGTATTACTTTTTCCTCTTCCATTCTTCAGTGTGTCCAATACTGGGTTTCCCTTCTTGAGCTGTAGGCACGAATAACACCCTTAAATAGGACCTAAATTGGACAGTCAAATTCCAACTCTCAGCTAAAACTTATCAAGGTATGCTCTATTTAGAGTTGCCAGTTAAAATACAGGATATCCAGTTAACTTTGAATTTTAGATAAACAATGAATAATGTTTTAGTGTAAGTATGTCTCAAATATTACATGGGGCAGAGTGTACTTATAATAAAAAAAATTGTTGTTTATCTGAAATTCAAATTTAACTGGATACCCTGTGTTTTTATTTGCTAAATCTGACAACTCTATTTCTCCTAATTACCATCATTGAAAATGCCCTAAGTTTTCCAGCTTTTACTCAAGTTTCTCATCTGAAAAAGTGTTGTCTCTCTAATTCTGCCAATCAAAATTATACTTCCTTCAAGCTCGGGCTTTCCATCATCATCCCAAGCTACACTCTCACTTCTTCCTTCTCTGAATTAGTGTCTTTCCCAATTTTCTGTTATCTCAGTTTCTTGGGGTTTATGATCTGCTGTTTCTTCAGAGTCTCACTTATGATGGGTCATTACTTGGTGTGGTTTGCAATTTTGGTTTATGAGTTCACTTTCTGTTTTTGTTTTTTCTTTACAAATCAATTTACTTTCAATTCTGAACATATTTCCACTTGGTTTTTGCTTTGCTTTGATTCTACTGAGCACTATAGCGAGTTTCACCTACCTAGAACCAAGTTTTGTTTGTTTTTAGTGCTGGAGACTTGACATTTTAATTTCTCACAGGATGCTTTTTCTCCACCAAAAGCCCCAGAAAGAGAAACATTTTTTTATCTTTTCCCCAGTTTGGCGAACAGACTTTTTTTTCCTCCATGTCACTGAGGGGATGCCAGTCAGAGTCCCAGTTTTCTGCAAGTGGTCTCAGGTCCAGTTCCATACCTTGAGCGGGCCCAAGTTCATTCTTTGATAACCAAGTTCTTGTTAAAGTTCTGTCCTTACCCCTGCCCCGGCTGTCAGGGCATCTGTTCAGGGTCAACTCTCCTTGTCACCCTGGCAGCTGCCTACTGCTTTAGTCTTAAATGCCTTTCTAGATTTTTCCATGAGAGAGTTCTCTTTATCTCTTTTGGATCCAACTGAATTTAAAATATTTTCTTTGTTGTATTTCATTCAATATTTCTGTGTGTTTGCAGTGGGAGGATAAGGGTAACAGAGTTTGCTTCTCATTGTTCCTCTTTGTGTATTTGCCTAAATGTCTCAACTAGTATTTACTGACACAGATGTGATAATTAGTAGAAAAGAGTTATTATAACTGATTATAACTGTAAGAGTTTGCTTCTCATTGTTCCTCTTTGTGTATTTGCCTAAATGTCTCAACTAAACTGTAAGCCTCTGCAGGGTAGGGATCATCCCCTAGCCATTTTAACACACAATCTTCCATCTGATAGATCCTCCATAATTATTTGTGTGGTGAATAGCATTGGCTGGTGGTTGAATAAAAGTACATGGAAAAAATCTTCATTTGCACACTTCACTGTGCCTAGCTCAGTACCACATACTGCCCCCTAATAGCATTGGATTGTGTGTGTGTGAATTTGCCAGGCTGATTCCTATTTGAAGAAATCTCTTTGAATTTTTATATCAGTAGTTCTCAATCTTTTTCCATGCCCGACTTATCCAAGTGAGGTATATCATCCATTTCCAACTGTAATTTGCTTATCTAATTGTCACTTTGGGTGGAGATGGTGTATGGGATGCCTTATAATGGGATGTATTAGAATCCTGGGTGAGATATGTAGTTTTAAAACATCTTCTCCACCCACCTCCCACTATCCTGGTTGAAAATCACTGCTTTAGTCATCCAGACAAACTTCTGAAAAGCATTTCTCATCTAAGCCAAAATTTCCCAGTGTTCATTATTCATTTTGCACCAATGTGTGTTTGGAATGGTCAAGCCTGAGCAAACATTAATGCTTTGATTGGCTTCCCCAAAACCATACAGAAACCTAATAGACTGATCCAACAGAAATTGTCCTTCTGACTTTTACTTTTCTCAACGTGCAATTAAACACAAAAACTCTTGGGCACCATACTGCATTTCTCTGGGAGCCAGCTGCAGGCCTGTTTTAAATAGTGCTGCAAATCATGCATAGAAAAATTAATAGGCTTGATGTCTTAATACAGAGAATAAAGACTTGAGTGTTCTTGTTATTTTCAAAACAATATTTTAGTGGATGTGATGATATTTCAGGGAATGTTTTCCTAATACATTCATTCACTTACAGGGAAGGGATTTCCAGTGTAATGTGATGCTTAAGGTGCTAGGCAGAGCTCCTAAAAGCCCTATTTCCTTCTGCTGCGAATAAACAGCCCAGCAGTTTGTGAAAAGGCATTATGCCATCTGAACATATTAGTCTCTTGGCTGTCTTGCTCAGACTATTGATGCACCTCCTTCCTGAACGTTTGCTGGCAGAATTCCCAGCCTGAAATACCCTGCAGCCATCTGCTCCACCTCTGGTACCCTGCCTATGTTCCAGGGGGACAGCAATCTCTCCCCAGGTACTGCTGAGGTATTGGGACTACTATAAAAGGGAAATGCAAAAAAAAAAAAATTATTATGTGCTTGAGGCATGTGAGCTGTTTTTGTGTTATGACATTTTACTACATTTAGCTGTCCTGAGGTCTCAAACTGATTCTATTTGTTGTAAATACGCACAGATGGAGTGTGGAGGGATGTGGGCAGAGTGGGAAGAGCAGCTCCCTGAAGGCAGCACTGGGTAAGGGGGGCCCCGCATGGGGGTTCGGGGCCTTTCTCTGCTGTACCTTTAGCTGAAGGTGCAACTCTAATCAAGTCACTTCCCCCTTTTAGTTTCCTTTTATTAAAAACGAGGGGAGTCCCCACAAGATTGACCCTATAAAAATAAGGGGGAGATTACAGCATCTAAAAACAAATCTAAAAGATAAATGATTGACTCCAAAAGAACCCGTTTGTAATGCTTATGGAAAAGGTTAATATCCCTTGTAAACAGCTCCTACAAATTGATGACAATAAAAAACACAAATAACAAATAAAATAGGCAAAAGATGTGAGTGGGTTTCATGGAACATGAAAAGCAAAAGACCAATAAATAAGTGACAACATGCTCACAAATGATCAGGAAAATTAAAAATCAAAGCAACATTGGAACACCATTTTTTATGCATCCAACTAGCAAATATGAAGAATAGAAAAGATAATTACTACCCTCTGTGGTGGGAATGTGAATCACTACAAGCTATTGGGAAAGTAATCTGACAATGCCTACAGATTTCTCCAGCAATCTCATTTATGCGAACCTACCCTATAGAAACAGAAGTAACATTGTTAATGATACATGGATGGGGATTTGTATTGCAGGGTGGGAGAGAAGAAAACAAAAACAGAAAATAACCCAAATCTCCATTAACAGGGAAATGGTTGGATAATTACTCTGTATCCATGGTTCTCAGCCAGGAATGACTTTTTTCCCCCAGAGGACATTTGGCAATATCTGGAGACATTTTTTGACTGTCACAATGGGGGCAGAGTGCTACCGGCATCTAGTGTGTAGAAGCCAGGGATATCACTAAACATAATGCACAGGACAGTCACCCCAAACAAATAATTATTTGTCCCAAAATATCAATAATGCTAAGGTTGAGAAACCCATATGTATGTGTGTATACATATACTGAAAGTGAGTTATAGAGTAATTTATACAGTAATTTAAAGAAAAAGTGACAGAGTAATTTATAGTAGTCTACTTTCTTAAAGTATAGGGAAACAACTCCCAACAAGCAGATATATATGTCTACTTCAGCATGGAGAAAAAGTACGGAAGTATTCATACCAAACTGCTGATAACATTGCTTACCTTGGGTAGGACTAGGGGAAGAGCTATGGGAAGAAACACCACACACACACACACACACACACACACACACACACACACACATACACACACTCCTGTACTCCTGTTTGGAATGGCTATATCAGAATCATACGGTATGCTTTTGAAAAATTTTTATCTACTGGCCATATCCTAGAGCTCTTGTATCAAATACCACTGATTTGAACATTTTAAGAGTTTTTGAGTCCCCCGCCCCCCCAAAAGTTATCCCTCAGAAAAGAGAGAGCTGCCTCCTATTTAAGTCCTTTCAAAGTATCTCCTACTATGGGGGCTATCTTGACTATTTTATTTTAACAGCAAAGTACTGTTTGGGGGAAAATACAGCAGCCTGGAAGCTAGGAACAATGCTTATGGAGGTCACCTGACAGAATCAGCTAAAAAAGATAATAAAAAGTTTTAAAAAGGTAGGAAAGAAATTTAACTCAGATTTAGTAATTGTTGCAGGAATTGAACCTCACGTCTGTAAGTATTGTGTATCATCATGAATCAGCCTTTTAAAAATGACTTTAAAAATAGTTGTTGCACTGTAGAAATGTGAATATACACATACTGGGCAGAACCCACCACCACAACAAAGTGCATGACAAAGTGTCGTAATGTTGTACAAATTGGTACTGATGCCTTGAGAAGTAAAATTTCCAGTGACAGCATATCATATACTGTATGTTGCTGCATACATTTCAAAAAACAGACGTAAAAATGATATGCATTGGAAAAGTGCATTGATGATTCAAAATCTAATGACAAAGATGCTGATGCAGCAGAAGCATTATGAAGTGATTTCATGAAAAAGAAGAATGGAAAAAAGTATTTCTAAATTAATGTATTATTTTATATGTGACTTTAAATATGTATATATAAAAAATTATCAACAAAACAAAATGCTTACAAGGGGATTTTAAAGTGCAGACAGATTAGGGAATGACTGGACCAGAGAGATTGTCAGTAATTACCCATGATGTCACATCTGGTACAGAAGGTCAGCCACTGTGGGTGTTTATAGCCCTGCTGTGGCCGATTACTTCCGATCTTTGCTTGCTGAGGGAAGATGAAGTTTCCCAGCAGAGGATTGTATTTTAGCTGGTGAAAAGGAGAGGAAGAACAATAGATATGGGATAGTCCTAGCAGGCGATAGAATGAAAAACATTCTTCGTTGCTAACTCAATTTGTTGTGATATATGAGATGGCATGGGCGAAAGGAGATACAGAGCAGTGTGAGTCAGAGGCTGGGCCTGGCGATTCTGAAGTGTGCACTGTTCTGATCTTCTAGCACCTGTCACTCAGGAGAAGTCAGATACTTTGATATTTTAAGGCTGAGAGGGCATCTGTGGATGAGCTAGGCATGCTGAGAAAAGCAAATCATCCTTCTATGCACTCAGTGATGCCGGTGAGTTAACGCAGCTGTTAGGCATTAGCACCAGGGAGAGAGTGGGAGGCAGAGAGAGCTGCCTTAGTGAACTTCAATCTCCCAGCCTGGCCTTGCCATGGCTGCAAGATGGTAGGGGACAAATCGTTTTAACCTTGACTCTCTGTTGTGTTCAATGGGAATACTAATGCCTGCCTTGAAGAACAAGGACTAGAAATTGTTTAAGAAGAAAGGAACAGTTTAAGAAGACACAAAACAACATTAGTTATTTGAATCATTTTGATGCTGATGTTCATTTTGATTTTAAGAACGAGACCAAATAACTTTTATTCACCTACTAGATCTTAGAACAGGAAAGACCAGTTAAAAATGCTCATCGTG
>NW_007730204.1:195875-196815 GCF_000696425.1 Galeopterus variegatus
CGGAATAGACCAATAATTTCTTCATGTATCTGCCACACACATTGTATTAATTAGCTACTGAGCAAATAAATCCTAACATTTTAGTGGCCTGGCACAATCAAATTTTATTTCTTGCTCACTTACCAGTCCAAGTTAGTGTTCCTGGTTGGTGGTTGCCTTCAGTATGGTCAGAGACCCATGTTCCTTCTATCTTGTGGCTTGGCCTCCTTTAGGGTCTCAGAATCCTGTGGAAAAAGAGAGCCTGGAAAAAGCACACCTCCCTTCTTAACCCGTTTTGGCCAAGTAGAGACACCTAGTCCTTCTCCTTACATTCCACTGGAAAGATGCATTCACCTGGAAGACCTAGCTGCAAGGCAGGTTGAGAAAGACAGCCTCACCCTGTGCCTAGGAAAAGGAGAAAAGGTTAACAGTTAGCCACACTCCGTCTTTCTGGTTTTCCCACAAAAAGAATACATTCGCTCCCTCTGCAAGGGAGACAATCAAAGGTCCCATTCGGTTACTGATTCCAGCACTAAGTCCAGGATCTCTAAGTGATGAGCTACTCTCGCCATAATATCTGTATGGACTCCTAATGACCTGGTGACCTATGAACTAAAGGGTCAGGCTTTCTGCACTCCATGCCCTCCACCCCCAACATACAACAGTAGAGCAGAAACAGAATAACCCTAATAAAGCCTTTATCCAGAAAAGTGAGGAATGGAAAACATACAATGGCCACTGGTCCATAGCACTGATGAAACCCTACAGACACTTGTGGGTTATTTTGTAATAGCATGGAGGGATTTCCTTTGATTTAACAGAGATTCTGGAAGAACTCCATTGCCCACTATTCTTTATGGCCCCTGTCTCTTCCCTTTAGGAAGTTCTTCCTCATCTTTCATCTTCCATGGCCACATCTGAAATAGGCATTGAGGACTGTGCCCTCCTAGAAAGCCATATA
>NW_007730204.1:197202-202976 GCF_000696425.1 Galeopterus variegatus
ATCTTCCATGGCCACATCTGAAATAGGCATTGAGGACTGTGCCCTCCTAGAAAGCCATATAGCTCATTTTGAGCTACTACGACCTTGGGGACTTGAAGATTGTTTTAAAGCTGTAACAGCCAAAGGTTTTCAAATCTGAACTCATAAGGCTGTTTCTTTGGCAATACAGTTCCCATGAAACCTTAGTAGGCATCTGATTGTTTTACGCCACTAAATTTGGGGCTGTTACCTAGCCTTGGTAACTAGTGCACTATCAGAGACTTAATCCAGTACGTGGCTCGTACCTCCTTGTGTCCTAGCATCCATCACTCAAAAACTTAAGAGTAATTCCACTATTTACTCGTACCCATCAAAGAGTTTGCAAGGACATCCAGTTCATTATCCAGGGCAATATTTCTTAAAATCACTTTCCCTCCTATTACACTGTTTTAAACTTCCTTTCTTACCATTCCCTCTCTGCCAATAGCTCTCAGTTTCCCCCACTTGTATCTCCTTCTTCTTTTCTTCCTCCTCCCTCTTTATCTTTTCTTTTTCTCACTCAGGCACACAAGACACAAACTCCCCCTTCCCGGCTTCTTGGGTTTTCTCACCACTTAGCCCAATATACATAATAAGACCCACATATGTGGCAGTGGTGAGAATACAAAGCAAGAAACGCCCCAATTTGACATTGAAGGTAGAGGGAAGGAAAAGAGGTGAGCATACTCCTGCAGGAGTAATTTTTGTCCTCATCACACTTACGTGTTTATTATCTTTTTTCACTGACTGTCTTTCCCGGAGGCACCTACGCAGATTTACTCAGCCCCATGGGGCTGCTGCCCCATTATGCTCTCTCTTACTATCAGCTTCTCAAAAGGAGGGCGTATACTCACTGTCTCCATTTCTCACACTCCTTTGCTTCTCAGCTCCTTGCAGTCTGGTTTCTGCCCTCACAAGTCTGCTGACATTCTTCTAAGATCACCAGATTGTGAGCAAATGGCTATAGTCAGTGGCCTCTCTGGATATAGAATACCTTGATACCGCCTCCTGGAAACTTCTCTTGGCTTCTGGGACTCCGTTTTTTGCTTCTCTTCCTTCCTCTTGTACCACAGCTGAGGCAGTGACCCAGCTGTTAATTATATATTCCAACAATAGCTTTTTTTCTCTCTTTTTATTATAATCTCCTTTCCTCAAATAATTGGGGCAAATCTCCAGGAGGCAGGTGAGAGGGTAACCAAGTGGCATCTCCTGATGCCACACTCCAAAGGCCCCCTACTACAGATCAGAAATCCACAGGAGCCCCAAGAATTCTCAGCACTGTCCTATTTCAGGTTGAGTTTTCTATTTATCCAGCACTGCATAAAGAATGACTACAGTTTTATTTCTCCAGTTTATTTGTGAAAATAATCTGGTCGTCAGGGCACCAATCAACGTTTTTAAAACCTCTTAGGGTTCATGTACAAACAGAATTAATGCTCGAGTTCCTGTATAAACAGACATATATCTCTCTTTAACACCCTTCCCCAAACCTCCTCTTCCTGACCTTTGTCATATTTAATCACATCATTAAAATAGCCAAATTTAGGGAAGTATCCTATTAACATTCACATATTATTGGAAAGTCATTTATTGGCCTGAAAAATGGTAGACTTGTTCTTTATGATTTATGGGTTGTGAAATTTGCTTTTAAAAATTCAGATATCTTAACAATATCTTACACATATCATTGTTTCAACTAATGCTATTATACAAACACCTTTTCAAGAACATGCTTACTTTTCTATTATTTTTTCCCTCATAAAACCTCTTTACATTCGTGTTATCATCAAGAAGTCTACAGAGATCAGACTTTTTGAAATTAGAAGGGAACCATAAGTCTCGCGATTAGGATTACATGAGAAATTTTTCTTTCTCTTTAGTAAAAAGATAGGTTAATTCCTGTCTCAAGTTGCAACTTGATATATGAAGGAAATAGAGGACTGAAGACACATTTTTAATAAAATTTGAGGGGTAAGTCAGAGAGAACAATGTGCACTATTATTAGTTTAAGCAGGATGAGATTTATCACAATCTATTAAATGGCTTCAGAATCACTGGGGTGGCCAAAGAAAGAGCCTCTTGGATGAGTTTTAGGGACAATTCTCAAAGCCTCACTATAGAATCAGGCCTACCCAGGGATCTGCTGCCTTTTCAACAATCAGAAAGACACCAGCTCCAGAACAACAGTGCCACTGCCACGATCAGGACTGTCTGAAATCACGAGGCTGCTGCACCATGATCATGTACGTGAGCAAAAAGGATGCAGCGTGCATCACCTCTCCCAACCCACAAAGCTTGTGGTAGATACCGGGATCACGAGCCCTCCCAACTGTGCATGCGGCAAAACAGCAGGAGCAGCAGAGATGTAGCTTTCCCCTCACTGCCACATCTCAAATCTTGGATAAGTGCATCTGATTGGCACCTAAATCCCATCTGGAAGCTCATCAGAAAGGGAATTTAAGAGAGGTAGATTTTAGCTTTCCCATTATCCTCTCATCAATCTCAACAGGACAAGATGAAAGCAAATTTCTTAAAATAAGTGGCTTCAGTTGAATGCTAAATATTTTTTAATTGGTTAAATAATAAAGTTTCAGAAGAAATGCTAATCTACACTATGAAGATCAATGAAGCAGTGCCATAAGTGCTATTTTTAAAAATTCAGCGATAGAGATTAATTTACAAAAATTAACTTATTATTACTAGTAAAATGTCAGGCACTGCAAAATGGCAGCTTCCTTTTAGGTATCACATTATATTTCAGTAGAAAAATAAAACAATGCTGAAGGTAAAACTAAGAGCCAGCTGAGTCTTTGCGGACCCAGGGAGAGAAAGGCAAAGAATGTCACGCAGGGCTGATGCCAAGTTCATTTTTTCATGATGAAATTATGGAGGGTGTATTTATCATCAAGTAAAATATAACTCCCCACCTCTCAATAATGAGTGAGAAATTACTGTGGAAAGGTTGGTGAATTATGATAATAAACACAGCTGCTTTGATGCACCTTGCAGGTGTGCATTTCAGGGATGCTAATGACACGCATCCCCTTTGCCTGCTGAACCAGGCAAGGAGATTCCCTCTTTGAATGAAATGGGATGGAAAGAAAGCCATGCCTGTGAGTTTTCTACAACAATGGCAATCATAAAAGTGCAGTGTTCATGTAGTTCTTTAATACCGAGTGAGCTGGATTCAGGCGGTCACTTGCTGCATTCTTTCTACAGTTCACGCTGACACTATGCTTTACATTGCTGTACTCACATCATCATAAAACCCTGGAGGGCTGGTGTTCTTTACCATTTATGCCATTTTACAGATGAAAAACTCGGGTTCAGAAAGGATAAAAATTTACACAAGATCACAAGATAGTAAGATACAGAGGGATTTGAGACTCAACAGTGTGGAATTGTGTTGTTTTTGCTTGCTTCGCATTCTTCCGCTTCTTATGGAAAAGCACCTTTGGGGATCTGTCCTGTCCCCATCCTCTGTCCATGTAGTGTGGTTGGGATGACCCCACTGTCATAGTTGGTATGAGACCCGGGCAGAGTCCATCAGGTCATTGTGTCCTCATGGCACAGTGATCAGCAGTGTCATGTGACATAAACACAGCCTATCAGAAAGAACCACATGGCTTTTTCTGGAAAAAAATTAAGGAGAGGGGCTTTCTCTTCTCTGCTGCAATGGAATTTTGAAGGTGCAAGTGTGTAATGGCTGGCAACCTCTTGCTACCAACAGGAGAGAACATGCTAAGAACGGGGCTAACACAGTGGAAAACAGAGATGAGAGAGAGAGACTGGTCTTAATTGTATCTTCTACAATTAGAAATCCAGACATCTCTGAACCCAGAGGACTCATGGACTCTTCAGGTATACGAGGGCTCTTCAAAAAGTTTCTGGAAGGATTTGTATTATCTTCTAACTCTGTTTTTTCACGAACTTTTGGACACTTGTATAAGGAGATGAATTCCTTTACTTCCTAAAGTCTATTTACTGCAGACCCCAAAGCCTGTGTTCTTTTTATTGGACCACACTGTTTTAAATATCAAAGAAGAAACAACCTCCAAAAGGAAATAAAAATAAGATTTAATATAATAATTACATACGTAAGTTATTTATGAAATATTCTCTAGCTCATCTGTAAAAGTAATTAATAAAGTTATTTAAAAGATTTAAAGTAAAAAATATGTGAATAATTTTACCACAAGATTAGTTGAGTGTGTTGTAAAATCACAAACAACATGAATTAAGAGGCTTTTTAAAACTAAGTAATTAATTTGTAAGTATATTTGTAAGTATAAAATTTGATTGTGTCAGGCCACTAAAATGTTAGGATTTATTTGCTCAGTACCTAATTAATACAATGTGTGTGGCAGATACATGAAGAAATTATTGGTCTATTCCGGTGATTGTTTTGGTTTTCCACCTGATTACAGTCCCAGACCATTGATTAGGCATGTTCCGAAAAGGGGATAAGGCAGCAATGTTCTATACAAGATTAATATGCAGATTAATCTTTGTTTGGGAGCTTTATTTACCCTAAAAAATAACAACACAAATTATATGAAATTGTTAAATTTTTGGATTTATGTATTTATATTCACTCAATACTTACTCAATGATTTATTTGATTTGTTCTATTTCGTAAAATTTGAATATGTGAATTACATGAATTTAAAGCAACATTTCCAAGCACTGTAAGAACAAATATTTGGTTATAATAAATGAATGTGCATCCTAGAAACAAATTTCATTCTGTTATTAGTAGCATCATGTTCCTATTCAATTACCATGATATAGATCAATTTTTATCAGTCCCTTCAGCTGCCTTTGTTGCAACTGTAATGTCCCATCTTTGTCCTGTTTCACATTTACAATACTTACTCAATGATTTATTTGATTTGTTCTATTTCGTAAAATTTGAATATGTGAATTACATGAATTTAAAGCAACATTTCCAAGCACTGTAAGAACAAATATTTGGTTATAATAAATGAATGTGCATCCTAGAAACAAATTTCATTCTGTTATTAGTAGCATCATGTTCCTATTCAATTACCATGATATAGATCAATTTTTATCAGTCCCTTCAGCTGCCTTTGTTGCAACTGTAATGTCCCATCTTTGTCCTGTTTCACATTTATCTCACTATTCCCAGTATCCAGCAATTTGCCTTGCACACAGCAAGATCCTAATTAATATTTTGGGAAATGAATTTAATTTGAAAATATGAAATTACAAGTGATACAGGACAGGTCTAATGATCCTTGGGTATTTATCCAGTAACATCAGTTTTATTCTTTTCCTAGCGAAGTCATTTTATCTTCGAAAAGATATTTTTGCTGATGATTCATTTGAAACTTCTCTGTCATTTCATCCCATTATTTCCGTGAAAGTTTTAAGTTTCATAATTTAATTCTCAAAAGTGCCTGGGATATTGAATCACGATGAGCATTTTTAACTGGTCTTTCCTGTTCTAAGATCTAGTAGGTGAATAAAAGTTATTTGGTCTCGTTCTTAAAATCAAAATGAACATCATCATCAAAATGATTCAAATTACTAATGTTGTTTTGTGTCTTCTTAAACTGTTCCTTTCTTCTTAAACCATTTTAGTCCTTGTTCTTCAAGGCAGGCATTAGTATTCCCATTGAACACAACAGAGAGTCAAGGTTAAAACGATTTGTCCCCTACCATCTTGCAGCCGTGGCAAGGCCAGGCTGGGAGATTGAAGTTCACTAAGGCAGCTCTCTCTGCCTCCCACTCTC
>NW_007730205.1:0-976 GCF_000696425.1 Galeopterus variegatus
ATTAGTATTACCTTTGGAATTTATAGACCTACTTCTATTGACTTTTTCCCCTCATTATGGGCCTTATTTTCCCGGTTTATTCATGTCTGTTGATATTCTTCCTTTCTTTTTTTTTTAACTTTTTAATATAACAGTTTTTTAAAATGGTTTTCCTGACATATAATGCACATACCAAACAATTCTTTCATTTAAAGTGCACAACTGAACAGCTTTTAGAGTTTCACACCATCACCACAATCAGTTTCAGATTTTCATCACCCCAAATCATTTTCATCACCCTAAAAATAAACCTCATAGCTCTTAGACACCAACCCCCAAATCTCTATTCCCTTCAGTCCTAGGCAACCACCAATCTACTTTCTATCCTTATAGATTTGGCTGTTCGGGACATTTCATAAAACAAAATAATAGAATTTGTGGTCTTTTGTGGCTGGCTTCCTTCATTTTGCATAATATATTCAAAGGTCACTCATGTTGTAGCATGTATCAGTCCTTTACTCCTTTTTATGACTGAATAATATTCTATTGTATGAATATTCCATATTTGATATATCCTTTAATCAATTATGGAAATTGGGTTATTCCTACTTCATCGCTCTTATGAACAATGTTACTATGAACATTCATGTACAAGTTCAGATATTAGGATCAATGGAATAGAATAGAAAACCTGGGAATCAACATACATACTTACAGCCAACTGATCTTTGACAAAGGAAGAAAATACATTGGGGAAAAAACTGCCCCTTCAATAAATGGTACTGGGAAAATTGGACAACCATTTGCAGAAGAATGAAACTGGACCTCTCACCATATACCAAAATCAACTCAAAGTGGATGAAAATTTAAATATAAGATCTGAAACCATGAAATTACTAAAAGAAAACATAAAGGAAACACTCAGAATTAAGACTGGGCAAAGACTTCATACCCCAAAAGCACAAGCAAAAAAGGGAAAATTAAACAAATGGGATTA
>NW_007730205.1:2680-4346 GCF_000696425.1 Galeopterus variegatus
GAAAGAAAGAAAGAAAGAAAGAAAGAAAGAAAGAAGGAAAGAAAGAAAGAAAGAAAGAAAAGACCACAATAATATGTTGAACTTTCAGAAGGAGAGAACAAAGCTAAGGATACTAGAGATAGGGGAGAGAAAGAGGGGGGATGGGAAGTGATAGGTCTGGTGGAGGGCATGGGGAAAGATTATGATTTATAATGATGAATATGCTAATAATAAAAATTAAAATTAAAAAATCATACAAATAATAAAATAAAATAAAATAAACTCTCCTATGAAACAGGAAAACAAGCACTACATTCCAGTGTCGCAGAGATCAAGGTTGCCTGAAACAGAGGGAGTGGCCTGGTATCAAGCAGTCCTGAAAGCAAAGGCTGCCTCTATCCACTTCCTAATTCTTTCCTCAGGAGAAAGGGCCAAGAGCCAGTCCTGTCCAGAGGGGAATTCCTGTAATAGTTATTGTGAATTTCTGGTTAAAATGAATAGATCCTCCTCTCATATATTGCTCGTGGTAATGTAAAGTAGTACCACTGCTTTAGAAAACAGTCTGGCAGTTTATCAAAATTATAAACTCAGTATACCATATGATCCAGCCATCCACTCCCAGGTACATACCCAAAAGAAATGTCTGCTGATTTTCAACTGGATGTCGTATGTTATAAAACTTATATCTTAAGGTAGTGGAATATTTTATAATCTTTTCAACATTTTTGAACTCTGCTTGAAACTCAGTTAAATCATTTTGAAAATTACTTTTAAGCTTTATCCAACCTATCCAGACAAGACTTTAGTTGAGGAATAATTTGGCCCTTCTCTCAAGGCAATGCCATTCCAAAAAGCTTGCTTGTGCCCTATATGTTAGGAAATTTTTTGCTATAGGTGGGGACACATAATCTGCAAGGACCTATCTTTTTTTTTTTCTTTTTTAATTTAGCTTATGGCAGCTCCTCTTGTACTAAATATACTCTAATACATTTTAATATTAAAAAATTTATAATTGGTCCTTCAAACAAATCTTCAGTGCTTTCTACAGAGCTAAAAATTTTACACTTATGATATTTCAGTCTTTCAGAACCACTACATGTTTACTTTCAAAATTATTTGTAGTCTTTCAAGAGCAGATTTTTCTTTAAATTTTTGTTTGTTGGAAAGTTTATTTGCATGCGAATACGTATGTGTGTGTGCATGTGAGTGTGCGTGTGAGAGTGTGCATGAGTGAGGTGCAACATCTAGGTCAACAATGCTTAATTCCCTATTCTGTCTACCAAAATAAACTTATTTAGTTATTTTCACTTGCAATGTATCTTAAAGTTTAAAAAAGTATCATATCACACTTTAAATTAAAATATATCATATTAACTTTGTGCCTAAACCCAAATGTTTTATCCCAGAAATTATTATAATATACGACGCAAGTTTATCTTTATCTTCTGTCTAAATAAGAAAATTTCCCTTTTGCCCTGTTTTCTTCTCTTCTTCTTTTTTTCTTGCATTCTCTGTATCACTGTGAATTTGAAAGCATTTAAAACATCTATGTAGTAATGTAGGTCACCTAACATTTAGAGGGAAATTATACTGAAATATATTGTACAAAATTTCTCAAACTCTCTTTCTCATTTACTTACCACAGCCATTCACTGGAACAGAAACAGACAAATGTCACTTTTTTTTT
>NW_007730205.1:5136-7555 GCF_000696425.1 Galeopterus variegatus
TTTTTTTTTCATATCTCAAATAGCATAGACTACTTCTCAAATAACAATAAAAGATTTAATGAGATTATAATGATTCAGTTATTGATATAAGGGAAGGCAATTATGTTATACAATTTTTATACACAGTAAACTTTTCAAGATCAATAGAGAGCAACTTTTTTTTCTTTGTATTGGGATACTACATTTCAATGTAAATTCTAAAATCTAGGCAGTCACTTCTTTGATAATTTATTTTGCTGCTATGGATACTACATTTATATACTTGAGCCTGTTTGAATTTTAAACTGGAGTCATTTTACCTAATCATAGATTTCACTAATTCCAATGGCAATTTCTCATGAAAACATGAAATCCTTGGTAACAAGAGCTTAAAAGTCTTGTTCTTTCTTGCTAAGATGCAACTGTCTTTGTGCTCTAACTATAGATTTCCCCTTCACACTGTTAGGAGGCAAAATAGCTTATAAATCAAATTGCAGCTTTAAACTCTCCATCCCTTGATATATGTCTGGATGTGTTAAAACGTTATATCATTAACATATGCAGGCATCACTTAGGAATTGTTTTAAGAACAACTGTTTTTTGAATGGTCCTGGAAGAGTTACTCTAAATGCAAATGAAAATACGGTGGAATGGCAAGTAAAAAAATGACAATGGTTGCCTCTAGAATAGGTCCTCAGTAAGGTAATGATGTTCATTAAACCCCCCAAAGCATCTGATTACTGTATAGAAGCTATTTCCTAAATAATCCCTAGAACCCCCGATGCATGTGTAAACCTAAATGTGTCTTGTGCTGAACATTACTCGAGAAGTAGGAGCAACAACTAGTTTTTGCTTTTCATGACCTTTTATTTTTAATTACATTTCTATCTGTGTTTATTAGATATTTTTAAACTGTGTATGTGAGCTAATGTGATTAGAAATTAGAGAAATTTCACACAAGTGATTTAATAAGCATCATTTCATGGAGTGTAATTTCTGATTCCAAAAAGTTCTCATGTTAGGCTGTGCCACTTTGCAATTTGCAGCTGTTTTTCTTTATCAAAAAGGACATTTGATTAATGATTGTTAAAATGCCAACTGGATAGTTATGCACCTCTATTCCCTGTTACATCATATTCTAGATCTGTTCCCAACAGCCACAGTTGTCTCTCTGTTTCCTATAATTTTCCTAAACTTCTGCTCAATTTGTTTGTATTTCCTGGAACAGGTATCACTAACCACTAGATCCTAGAATGGCTTAAAGTAGTAGATCCCACTTTCATATTTTCAGTATTACCAATCATTTAGGACCTTCCATGAATAAAACTAAATGCTCACTTTTCTAAGGCAAGATTTTCTAGTGTTTGCAGATATTTTTAATTTTTTTTACTTTAAATATGCATGTTGAGTCTTTTCATCACAGGCTAATATCAAAATTAGAACAAGAAAATTATAGAGGAAAAGCAAGTTTGCTGCAGAAGAATTTAGTTTGTTTATGAGTACATAGATATGGGGTTGTCCGAATAACATCCATTTGGAGATGTTCAGCAGGCAGGTGGAACAATGTTAAAATATGCAATGACTATGAATGGAACTTAGGTATTTAAAAAATGTTTTCCTATTTAATAAAAACATTTATGAAACAAAAAGATATTAACCTTATACACTATGGGATAAATTCCTACAGGTAATACGAATCTATATGTAATTTGGGATAAACAAGTTAATTCTGTAAAAATGCTTTTAACTTGTAAAAAATTTAACAGAATAATCAGCTCATTTCTTTTTAGTGTTAAGACACACCCAGAGATATTTATGAATTGGAGTTTAAACAATAGCTTTTAGGTATGTATAAAGAAGAAAGAGATAAAAGGGGAAGAAAAGCCCAGGAGGAGAAGAGAAAGATAAAAGAAGTAAAGAACATGTAAAATATGTTTAACTAAGGGCTTGTAGTACTACTTCTAATTGAGATATTGATACCAATGTTAGAAATGTTTAATTATCTTGATGTATAAGTTAGAGAACTAAAATACAAAATTAGCAATATCAGCTATTGTTACTTACAGTTATCGAGATTTTATGTTTGCCGTGAAACATTCATTGAGTCAGATTAAATGCACTAAAAATTAGCATTACAGCCAAAGCAACAAGATATGTCTAAACTATGTCCTTGCTTTAGCTTTCCTTAATAGCTCTCCACAGTTATTACTTTTGGTACTCTGTAGATAATAGTTCTCTTTGCATCCTGGTCATGATTCTTCATTCACTCAGACATTAAAAAGTAGAACATAAAAGAAAAAAAGGTAATTCGAATTGCACCAGTGGTAGAGACAATTTTAGAGATAATACGGATCCTAAAACACAATCAAGAAAGGAGAAAATAGCATTAGAAATAGTGATTTAATTTTCAATCTTGTCTTCTACAGAAAAGTAACATCTG
>NW_007730205.1:8243-9209 GCF_000696425.1 Galeopterus variegatus
AATAGCATTAGAAATAGTGATTTAATTTTCAATCTTGTCTTCTACAGAAAAGTAACATCTGCACTTCATCACTAAGACAAACATAGCATCTTTGAAGAGGATTCTGGGGGTACTTATGTTTAATTGGAAACACTTTATTTTTTTTCTGTGATAAACATTTGACATATTATATCACTTTATTTTAATCCATTATTATGCTGTTTATAAGAGATTTCAAAGAAGAATGCCAATACTTGCAATATAGTCATTTTTATTTTTATTTTATAGTAAAGCTAACCGAAGCAATGGTTATGAGTTTCTATTTTTTTATTAATCTGAAAACAACTCTATTACCTTCATGCAAATATTTATGACATAATTGATACCCCAAAGTTTGAAAACTCTAAAAAATTGCTAATTATGTTAAAACTATAATTCCAATTTTTAGAAACTTTGTTGCTTATTCACAATTTTAATTATTTTGAGGCTATTTTTTGAGAAATCCATGGCAGTTTTTTATTTAAATGTACAAGCTTGTGTATAGGATCTGTGTGAACTATGCTGAGTTCAGAGGTTATAAACACAATTGTATCCGGGCTTATTATATAAATATAGTTGTATTCTATTTATAAGCTAGCTTTTCATTCAAATATTTTGATAACTATTTTGAAAATTTTGAAATATAACTTTATTTTTATTTTCCTGCCATTTACCAGTAAGGAAACAAACTACCTCTCTGAATAAGTTTGAATCTACATTTTTGCATTGTGTCTACAAATTGGTAAAGCATAAGCAGGAAAATAAAAAAAAAACAAAAAACTAAGAATTGATAAGGCAATGGAATTTCCAAACAATAATCTTGCACTGACTATTGTAGCCCGGTAGCTGCTGACCCAGAGCTAAATTTTTTTAAATTAATTAATTAATTAATTATGAATATTCATGAGATACAAAGCTAATTGTCACCCTTCATGCCCATGATGTGAG
>NW_007730205.1:9827-14783 GCF_000696425.1 Galeopterus variegatus
GAGTGCTCACAGAAGTTTGATGACAGTCAAATAGGAATGACTGCTATTAGAAAGCAATTGACTTCAACTGCCTTGGCCTCAATATTGAAGAGCTGTTGGATGAGGAATACTGACAACAACCAGCACATGGGATGCTCCCGTACCCTGAATTTTATCAACATAGTTTCTACAAAATTTGCATAAGGAAAGAGCACTGTCTTCACTTTGTCTTTTGATGGCTTTGACTATGTAAAAACAATAAACATAAATATAGAATCTAAATAAACAATGAAATTTGAGTCCATGTAAAGGGTGAAACATTAAATTTCATTTGATATATAATATGCAAAAGAAACAGGTAAAGGGCATAAAGAAATATCACAATTTGTAAGAATGAATATGCTAATAATAAATAAAAAATTCAATTAAAAAAAGATAAAAGCAAAATAACTGTTTAAGGATTCTATCTCTGGGTCTAATAAATCCTCTCCCTTCCCCTAAAGTATAGTACTTTTTGTATGTGAACACTGTGGTAAATAATATCCTCATAAAAAAAAAGGCTAACATCCTTCAAAGTATTGATCAATAGAATAGCCCTCATTGTAGAGTGCTGAGAAAATGCTACAGGTATGGCAATATTGAGGGCCCAAAACAATGTATAAAGTTATATGTGATGATCTAGGTTAATCTAAAGACACTTATAGAGTTCTGGAAGAATGAATGGGCCACAGGATATTAAGGTAATCCCCTGGAATATTATCAATGTTTTCTCTCCTTCTGATAATGAATGGAGGAACTATTCAAAGTTCTATTTCCTGCCAGTGATTTGGAATGCAGATAATTTCTGATGGCACTTAAGTGAGATACAATTAGGGTTGACATCCTAAAATGATAATGAAAAAGCCAGTGAAAGAAAAATGCTTGAATAGAACATTGTACCCACTTACTAACTCAGGTGGCCACAGAAACAGCACAAATTATCATGGATAACTTTTTTTCTGAAGAAAAGAAGGAAGAAAGAAAGGAAATAAGGAGGGAAGGAAAAAAATTAAGGTCATTCTAGAGACATTGCCCTGTCATTGGAGGCCTCAAAGTTCTTTTGAGAACACAGCTCCTTCAGTTCTACTCTGGAAAATCTTATGATTTTTTTTTATAATACACTTCAGTTTTCAGAGGAGTTTAAGGTTCACAGAAATATCGAGCAGAAGGTACAGATTTCCCATATATGTCCTGCCCCCACACTTGCATCACCCCCCATTATCAACATAAAAGATAAAAATAACATGGGATAAAAATTAAAATATGAACTTTATTACTCAAAATAAGCCCCATCAAATTAGATACACTTCTGTTAAGTAATGACTCCAGCCATTTTTAGAACTGAGGGTTCTGGGAATTTAACTGCTAATGTGGTCTTTTTTACAGTATTAACTGAAGAAAAATGGGTGCTCTTTAAAGACTTTTTTAATATTATAAAACAAAAAGAAGTCAGAGCAGAATCAGGACTGTAAGATGGATGTTTAATGACTTCCCATAGAAACTCTCTTAGAATTGCCATTGTTTGATGAGAAGAATAAGCAGAAGCCTTGTCATGGTGGAGGACTCTGTAGTGGAGCTTTTCCTGTGTGTTTTTTTGCTAAGGCTTTGGCTAAATTTCTCAAGACACTCTCATAATAAGCAGATGATATTGTTCTTTTGCCCTCCATAATTAAAAAACAAAAAGTCTTGAACATCCAAACAACTCTAACCGGGACCTTTGCTCTTGACCAGTCTGCTTTTGCTTTGACTGGACCACTTCTACCTGCAGGTCGCCATGGTTTTGGTTGTGCTTTGTATTCAAGATGGTACTTGTAAAGCCATGTTTCATCTCCTGCTCCAATTCTTCAAAGAGATGCCTTAGGATCTTGATCACACTTGATCAAATTTTCATTGAAAGCTGAGCTCTTGACTGCAGCTGATCTGGGTGCAACAGTTCTGTCACCCATCCAGTATAAGGCTTGCTCAACTGTAATTTGTCAGTCAAAATTGTGTGAGCTAAACCAGTTGAGATGTCTATGGTGCTGGCTATCATGTCTGCTGTACATCATCAGTCTTCTTCAATTAGAGCACAAGCAAGATTACTTTTTTCCTTGCAAGTTGATGTGAATGGTCTGCTGCTGTGGATTTCATCTTCAACATTGTATCCTTCCTTCTTAAAATGAGTTATCCATTTTTAAGCTGCTGATTTCTTTGGAACATTGTTCTCACAAACTTTTCATAAAGCATCAATGATTTTACCATTCTTCCATCCAGGCTTTACCATAAATTTGATATTTGTTCTTGCTTCAATTTGAGCAGAATTCATGTTGCTCTGATAGGGGCTTCTTTCAAATTGAAGTCTTATTCTTCTTAGTGCTTCAAAGTAGATCCTGTTTAGTCCTGTTATAACAAGATAGGATGAGTTTATTTTTTTGCAAATAATTTTGAAATCCATGAATAGTTGTTTTTTTTTTTTTATAATATGTGTTTCTATGAACTTTTTGAGGACCTTTCATACATATAAACAAATAGGCCATGTTTTTACAGAAACAGAATCATTCAACATTTTATTCTAAGATTTAGCATGTGTTAGTGAAAGCATGGATTCTAGAGAGGTTCAAATCTCAGTTTTCCTGCTTCCTTGTAATGTGCATTAGGCAAATTACTTAATTCTTTCTCTGTCTCATTTTTTTTTCCTTTTGAAAATGGGAGAATAATAACATGTTCATGTCATACGGCTGTTATGAAAAAACAAATATTGATATTTGTAAAGCACTTAGAACAGTTCTTCATGCCTAGAATACACTATGTATGTTTATTAAATAAAATAAAGTTCTTCATGCCTAGAATACACTATGTATGCTTATTAAATAAATAAATAAAATAAATATTCATGCCTAGAATACACTATGTGTGCTTTAATTAACAATGAGCATGTTACCAATTTATCCATATCAGTACACAATGGCCTAATTCATTTTTTAATTGCTTCTTTGTATTTTAGAGCATGTATTTTACATAATTAATTTAATTATAACACTTCTGATGGATATTGAGGTTATTCAAAATACTTTTTATTATAATTGCAAATGTTGCTACTATAATAATCCCTATGAAAATATCTTGTTGTAGACTGAGAGTATTTCCATAAATTGTATTACCACAGAATGTTTATTTTTAATTTTGATACATAGTATTAAATTGTCCTTGCAGTAAACTAAAAAAATTACACACACTCAAAGAGTTAATAAGACTTTCTATTTCCCCAACTATTTTCCATTGCTGAAAAAGCATACATTTCTCCCCTTCAATTTATACCATGGTAGCTTGCTCTCATGGTGGCTTGCACCTTCAGTGCACCAAAAAAGACATGGATCCAGGGGTTTAGGGAGGTATATTTTAACCAAGGTACTGTAAACTCATAGGAGGGTGTATGTTTTCCTATTTAGTACATGTTTATGTTAGAGATAAAGTGTTGTATTGAAAACAGAACATAGGAATGTTGTGAATTTAGATGTAGTATAGAGTAGATGAGCATAAGAGAGAGCAAATTTCTTTTGTGAACTCTATAATTTCATTACTTAACTATTTCTCATTCCTGAAGAAGAGTCCCATGAGAGTTTTGCATGAACAAAAACAGTTTTTGTAAGAATTATTGAAACTAGGTGAAACACATAGTTTTCGACCTTAAAAAGCAGAGTCCAGTGTGAGGGATCCACCTTCTAAGATGAGAGAGGGGGAGGGGAGAGAAGGGGAAGGGAGAGACTTCAAATATCAACCCCAAATTGTGTATATTGAGGATTTTACTATTAGTTCCAATCTATACTGAATCTCTACTTTTGAGATCTGCAATGGAAAAATAAGCTCTAATAACTATAGTATTCCAATTGTAACCACTTACACCTTTATTGATGTATCAACATCTGGCATTTGGACATCTTTAATAAAATAGCAATTGTATACTTTAAGGAGGTACAGCAAAAGAAATAGGAACTTTTCCCATTCTTTTATTTCCAAATGTAAGAGACTATCACTGTAAAGAGGGGAAAAGCTCCAAATTTCAGACTTACTTTGGTTTTAAGCTGCATCTCACATGTACCTTTATGGAGCATGCTCGATGGTGAGTGACAGACAGGAATCTCTCATTTATTTATTCAGTCATCCATTTTTGCATTAATTCATTCAGCAAATAAATGTTAAGTGGCAACTACATTCTAAATACTGTTATAGTTTTGGAGAAATAGTGTTAAAACGCATGTTATTCTAGCAGTGGGAGATAGTAAATAAAAAAAAAGAAATATTAGATACTAGTAAGTGCTACTAATAAAAAATCAGGATACAGAGTAGAGTGTGACAGAGGTGATTTTTAGATCAAAATGTTCAGGAAGAGCTTACTGCTGTATTAGGAAGCTTTAATGCATATTTCAAAATTAGCACACTTCTCTACTAACAATTATTCTTTAAAAGTATTATAATTCCAGCATCAACATTTTATTGATTTTGTTACATTATATTTAACAATGTTAATTATTCTCTCAGGTAATTCTGAGTATTTCAGTTAATAAGCAAGACACTGAGATACACTGTACATCTGGCAAGAAAAAATATTTGGGGTAATTACAACATGAAATGTGTATTCTTCAGAGAAACAGAACCAACAGGATATATATAGATATATAAGAGGAGATTTATAACAGGTATTGGCTCACATGATTATGGAGACCAAGAAATCCCATATGCGCTCTGCAAGTTGGAGCAACAGAAAATCTGGTAGTGCAATTTAGTCCCGGCCGAAAGGCTTGAGAACCAGACATGCCAATGATGCAACTCAGTGCAAAGCTTAAGGCCTGAGAACTGAGAGGCCATGGGTCTCAAGGATTGAGACCCATGGGCCGGCCCCGCTTGGGAGCGCAGCGGCGCTCCCGCTGAGGGTTCGGATCCCACATACAGACCGGCCGC
>NW_007730205.1:16369-17894 GCF_000696425.1 Galeopterus variegatus
TTATAATTAGTAATCTCTTAATTCTCTCCAATCATTTTAGTGTCATATTTTTTACATGTAATCAAATTGTTTTACGTTTTACCAATGCTGCCATTTCCACTCGTGTGGAGAGGACTCTATAGAATGATAAAAGCCACAGTATAAATGCAGCATGTAATTTGCTCATAACAGAATTTAAATTAACTCATGATAGAATCTAAAAGTTCTAACTCTAGAATGGCTTGGTTATGTCACAACCCAGTAGGACTGCTTAAGAATAAAGCATTTTAAAGACACTCTGATGACATTTGGTTTGGGAGAAGGGGTAGAGATCTGCAGTTTGAAACCTTAGCACTTGTGAGGATCCTGAACATAGGCGTGCCCTGACTGCTAATACTCTTGACTATTACTGGATTTACTGGCTCCATAATTTGGGTCACGAGCTTCTTTTCTCTTTTGATATTCTTTAACAAACCAGAAATTCAATTTTTAATTTAACTCACACCAATTCTCAGTTTCCACAACCTACCAAAGAGGGTTGTTAGAAGATATGCTCTGTTGCTTCCTAAACACCAGAGAGTTATTCAGACATAGCTGTCTTGGGAGTATCTGTGTTATATGGCCCCAAACCATTAGCTCATGACAAAAAATGGCATCTTAAAACACGTTTATATAGACATACCAGTTCATAGAAGGTGAATGCATATTTGTTAAATACACATTTGGGTTTCCAGTGTGATGTTTGTAAATAGAATTCTGTCAACATAGTATTCCAAAGGAGTGGACCACAGGGGCTCTTTTTAGGGTAAAAAAAAAATCACATCAGTTGCATTCATTAAAATAATTTAAAAGATTGAAGAGCTGTCTTGATTAAAAGATTAACCAAGAGAGAAAATATTAGCCAGATTTATCTGATTAGTGTTATTAATAAAAGAGAAAGAGAGACCCTCACACACAGATACCACTGTCGTAGAGGTATTCCTTAAAAAAAGAGATACATGTGGGCCGGCCGGTGGCGCACTGGAGAGTGCACTGCTTGGGAGTGCGGCGGCGCTCCCGCCGAGGGTTTGGATTCCATGTGGAGACTGGTTCCCGCTCACTGGCTGAGCGTGGTGCGGGCGCAACACTGAGGGTTGTGATCCCGTTGCTGGTCAGTAAAAAAGACAAAAAAAAGGAAAAAAAAAAAAGAGAGAGAGATACATTTTTATTTTACACGGTATGTATATGTTTACATTGGGCTCCTTTTCTATGTTCTTAGAGATATTTGCAAAATATATATAAAATAATATATAATAATATATACTATATACTATAATATATAATATATAATTGTGTTTTTTTAAAGATTTTTTTAGTTGATAAGTTCAGCTTTTAGTAAATATATAACAATATTTATAAATGTAAATATTATACATATAATATTTATAAGGTTTATGAAAAGAGACAATATAAAAGAGACATTTTATCTTTTAATATGCTCTAAGAGATGATAAAGAGATAAATGTGCAAATAATGCTATAATTATATGTACTAAGTAAGTGATGTT
>NW_007730205.1:18312-20196 GCF_000696425.1 Galeopterus variegatus
GATGATAAAGAGATAAATGTGCAAATAATGCTATAATTATATGTACTAAGTAAGTGATGTTCGTGGTTAGAGTAATTTCCCAAATAAGCCAAACAAAATACCCAATGTTAAAGAAAAGTGTGTTTTTGAAATGCCATACACTAATTTTGCTGTCAGTTTTATTCATTGATAACATGTATTGCCTTATCATTGATAAAATACATACATTCAAATACTACTTTATCTTTTCTTCAAGTTTTCTTGGTAATTTGCAGCATCCACTAAATAGATCATACTATATAATAGTCTGCCCTGGGCTATCAATCACTGCGCCTGGCTCTACAAAACAGCATCTGTGAGGTTGGGCTCCTCTCTGACTTGAGGTTTGCTATCTGTAGACATACTGTTTCTTTTAAATCTCTGTCAGCTTGGCCGACTTCAACCTGTTACTCCATCCTGATGTGTGGCTTTCAGCTCACTCTGACTTTGAATTAACACTCTGCGGGCCCCTAACTTCTGAGGGCTGTCTGGTTTCAGAGTGCCTCTTCAATTTGCTGCATTGTTTCATTCATTTCCAGCCTTGATTTATTTCATTATTCTGCTGCATGCCATGTTTTGGAGCAGAAGTAAATCTGTTGCATTTGGTTTATGTGACTATTAGGCTTATATAAGGCAAGGGTAATATAAATTTCTGGTCTGACAATCCTCTTTCAGGTATCGATATAAAGTATGTAGAACACGTTGAATATTTGTCTAAGGTTTAGGCGTGGTATACACAACCACTGTGACACAGTTTAGAAAGAACAAATAAATTCTACCTAATTGGTTAACTTTGTTTTTTGAAGGAAAAATTTCCTAGAATGACCAAATTAAATGATTTTCTCATTGTAGTCAAACTGATCTTACCATCATGCTTTATATCAAACTGTATTAGTCCGTTTCTGTTTCATATAACAAAATACACGGAAGTGGGTGATTTATAGAGAAAAATGAAATTTATTGCTTACAGTTTCTGAGACTGGGAAGTCCAAAGTCCACCTGGTGGTGGTGATAGTGGCCCAGGTATGTCACCTAGTGGAAACAGAGAACAGAGAGAGGGACTAATCTCCTGATTCACTCTCTTTCGAAAGCCCTCCAAACCATGCCCATGACCACCATTTTTAATCCATTCAATATAGCATGATCCTACAATCTAATTACCTCTTCAAGGTTCCTCCTTTCAGTTACCATAATAGGATTTTCCACCCTCAACAGTTACAGTGAGGATTAAGCTTCTAATATATGAAACTTAGGGATCTGATTCAAGATTCAGTGAGTTTTGTGGGACATAATTCAATCCAAGCTTTATTTTATATTTGAACTAAAGTGCTAGAGTCTAGTGTCTCTCAACCTGGGTAATTTTGCAAAGTAAGGATGCTTTTTGGTGATCATAACTGGGGGCGCACTGCTGGCATTTAGTGAGCAGAGGCCAGTGGTGCTACTAAATATCCTGCAATATTCAGGACAGTCCCGACAGCAAAGAATTATCCAGTCCCAAATGTCAATAGTGCTGAGGTAAGGAAACCTGGGGCTAGACTGATTAAAAGCTGACATTTTAGTTCCAAAAGTGGAACAAAGAACAGGTATTTTTCCTCTAAATAAGTGGGACTTTACACAGAGAACACAATCTCTTGGATCCTGTATTTTGAAGACCCAAATGGGGGAAAAAAAGAAAGAGAAAGAGAGAGAAAATATTAAAATTGTCACTATTCCTGTCAGAGTTTAGAATAAGACATCAGAGAGGAGGACAAGAGTTTTCTAGAAGTCTCTGGTTCTCCATTGAAACAGGCCCTTCATTTTCTTCTCTGGGAAGAACTGTACCAGCAGTAACAAAAACAGCTACCAGAAACTGGTTTATTTTCTATT
>NW_007730205.1:20998-23244 GCF_000696425.1 Galeopterus variegatus
CACTATTCCTGTCAGAGTTTAGAATAAGACATCAGAGAGGAGGACAAGAGTTTTCTAGAAGTCTCTGGTTCTCCATTGAAACAGGCCCTTCATTTTCTTCTCTGGGAAGAACTGTACCAGCAGTAACAAAAACAGCTACCAGAAACTGGTTTATTTTCTATTGCCTCAGGCTGCCTTAGGAAGATAGTCATCAGGTCCTTACTACTTATGAGCCAACTGCTTGCTTTCAATACATTTTCTCTCTCAAAAGTCTATGAAAGTAAATGTATCAAAACATAGAAAGTGCACAGAATGCCTCTTTGCACACACTAAGCATTTAATAATGTTTGCCTTTATAAAATTATTGGTTTTTATTAACATCATCATCATCATCATCACCACCATCATCAAGAGTAGAAGGACATTCCAGGAAGAGGCTGGTACTCAGGTCAATCTTTCACAGCATAGACCTGAAAGCAAATGACAATCTCAAGCTTTGGTCATGACATTAACACCTACATTTAAGGTACTCTGTTGTAGACAACTACATCAGTCAACTTCCTATTTAAAACCTGTAGAGTTTAATAATTTAGAGAGAATCAGATGATTATTCAAATGCATCTTGCTATGTGTTTTAGCTGTTTGGGATTCCAAATCCTGGTTGGGGATTGTCCAGCACATTATAATATGTCCAATTGTGATTGATTCCATCATATCTACGAAGATTCCTCAGTTAAGGATTAACTTTTTATTCCTTATGTATTTATATTAACCTCCAAAATTATCCTAAAGAAAGCATTATTGTCTCATTTTATAGAGTCACTGAAGCTGACTGAAGACTGTATGTAATAAACATGCAAATTCAAACACCTAGACAATATATACAAGGGGGCCTTCAATCCGTTCCTAAAAGATTCATATTATCTTTTAATTCTATTTTCTCACAAACTTTTTGAAGTGTCCTCATATTCTCCTGATTCCAAATCAAGGGCTCTTCCCACCAAACAGTGATAGCATCTTGTCAGGACTCTACAAGCAACCACAAAATAAAATAATTTGGGTGACCACTGTCCTGCAGTCTCAGACCATGATATATGGTGAAATGCAGTTACACATAGAATAAGTCTAGTTAGTTTTGACCAAAAATTAACCCCAAAATCCTAGATTACAGCAAGAGAAAATTAACTATTTCCAAAAGTTAAAATTTTATGTTTAAGTATACATAAACTAATATGAGTTTACAGCAGACATTTTAGACGCCTACCAATTTTCATTTTTCTCCTCATTCTTAATAATAAAACCTTGATTTTACTCATGGTGGCAATGTACCCAATGAAAATTTTTTTAAAAAGAGTTTTCTAGCTTCTTTACCAGCTACAGTTGTTCAATGTGTCATACATTGAAATTGTTGGGTGGAATTTGAGAACATCTTTTTAAAAAGAGATGACTCAACTGAGAAGAAAGTGCTTTTGCACCTGTTCTGTTCCATCCTTCCTCTCCTTCCTGCCTATAATGTGGACGTGCTGGCTGAACCACTAGCAGCCTTATCGGTCCCTGAGGAGGTCTTGAGTATGGAAGTAAAGCATTGAGGACTGTGATCCAAAATGACTGGATGAACTTAAGCCCCTGATTAGCATGGAGCTACTATGTTTCTCCAGACGTGTCTCCAGACTTCTTTTACATGAGAGAAACATATATCTCCCTCTTATTTATGTCTGCAATGTGTGCCTTTTGGTATATGCTGCTAAACCAAACCCCAGTGGATACTGCTGACCAAATCACTGATAACTTATGTTCATCAAAAGGAAGAAGATGAGAATTTATAAATTATATGTATAAATGAAGACAAAGTTAGAAAGCTGCCAACATGTCTATCAGAATAATATATATGCATCAAATCATTCAATATTCAAAACAAACCTATAATTCAAGTTCTATCATTACCTTCATTTTATATAGAAAGAAAATTTTATATATGGAAAAATTATGTCTTAGTAGAGTGGCATGACACGCAGGCAACCAACCACAGAGCTAAATTAGAAACCTGAATAGTCTGACTCCAAAATTATTTCTCCTAAGATAAAGTAACTTTAATTCAGGACCTTATAATGAAAGACACATGAGATGAGAATGGTAAGGCTAGACAAAGGATCAATTTAAAAAAATATTTTGAAAATATATCTTCCAGGAGTGTCCATTTCACAGATTTGATGTCCATGTATATTAAAGTTAAAAATGAAATAGAGGGCCAGCCCCGTGGCTCACTC
>NW_007730205.1:24195-25381 GCF_000696425.1 Galeopterus variegatus
TTTGATGTCCATGTATATTAAAGTTAAAAATGAAATAGAGGGCCAGCCCCGTGGCTCACTCTAAAGAGTGCAGCACTGGTAGTGCTGAGGCCGCTGGTTCGGATCCTATATAGGGATGGCCGGTGCATTCACTGGCTGAGCGTGGTGCAGACAACACCGTGCTGACGGTTGCGATCCTCTTACCGGTCAAAAAAAAACAAAAAAAAAAAAGAAAGAAAGAAAGAAAGAAATAGGGAATTTTTATAACTTTAACTTATGATCATTTAAGAGTGAGTGGTGAAGCATGTACAGATTTTGTAGAATGAAAATCAGCATTAACTGAACTGTTTCCACTCTGTTCTCAGGCAGAATGTATTACATAATTAATTATAAGGGTTACTTTGAGTATATATCCAACACACTCAAATTTGGTAGTTTTATTCAACTGGGTTAATACAAATGGGTATAGGGAATGTTGTATTTGTATTGAAGTTTTTCTCTATGAGCAACTCACATAACCAAAAATAAGGCTGTTCAAAAACCAAGACGTGCTTTAGCCTGGGAGAAATATTTTCACTAATAATAAATATAACTTACTCCATGGTCATTTATAGGGATAGGAAGGGTAGTTTCAAGCATACAAAGATCATAATTTGTCTGTGACCAACGTGTTCACATGGAGACAGGGCTTCCAATCAATATCCAATTCATTTTTACAGGATTCTCAAGAGGCTAAACTTGGCCATGTCCCTGAACCCAGGAAGGGGCAGAGGGCTGACCTGCATCTATGCTTCCACCTCAACTACTCGAAGTGATTATTTGTGAAAAAGGACTATATTAAATAATAGCTATAATTTATATAAATATATACTTATAATTGATTTATTTGATTTAAGGGCTACTGGAGTTATTGAAAAAACTGGTTCTTCTTAAGAAACTATGCCCTTGCACTTCTCAAGAATTTGTGGCTTTTACAAGCTTAGTGATGCCTACCAATACCTAAGGACATGCAACGGTTCTACATAGTGAGGACAGTTATTAAAATATATGATCCTCCTTAAGATAAGTTATTACTAGTCCAGTTAAAACTTCAAATAGGACTCCAACCTGCTATCTATATTTCTATGTTTATATATACTGGCCTCTATTAAAGCTTAATATTTCACACACACACTCTTTCTCTTTCTCTCTCCCTCTGTCTCTCTCT
>NW_007730205.1:26204-27582 GCF_000696425.1 Galeopterus variegatus
TGTATCCTAATAGAGTTATCTTTCGTTTTGATGTGGAAATTTGGTAAGCAATATTGGACACAGAGAGTGTAAAAGATGTCATGAACAAGTTTTAGGAAGGATAACATAGAACAGAAAACTTCCTGCCCAGCATTCTCCTAAAAGTCACTATGCATCAAAGCTGTTCATTATTTATAAAGTTTCTTCAGGAGATAAGGTTATAATCAATGACCTTGTCAAAGGAAAATAAATTATCCAAGGTTAATTTGGACTTTTGTTGAAGTAGGCAGCACAAACTCTCCTCATCAGTTGGCAAAGTGACATAGTAAATAGGTACTGTGTATGTTGGTAAAAACCAACTCATAACACGGCTGTAAAAAGTAATATTAGTAAATAAGTCCTAAAGCATTTAAATATAATGTCTGTCCTGTATTTTATTATTTATTATACCTTTACCTACTAGATGTGTTATTTAAACATGGTGATAATATAAGTTGTGATGATAATATGATGATATTACATGTAATCCTTTTTATAGCTACACCAAAGAGGAAGGAGTCAATGCATTTATTCCCTCATAAGATTTTTTTAATTCAATAAATATCTGAATGCCTGCTTTAATTCTCTACAGATACATGGATTTCATTTTAGGAGACTTAACATTTAGTGGAAGTGCCAACCTATGGGAAAGAGGAAACTTAATAACAGTACAACATTCAATAAAATCTTAATAAATTGATCATGAGACAGTGTATAACCATGAAATCAGTATCAAATTACTGTATGTTCAAAATTATGAAAGTGTAGAGGCTATTGTTGGCTAGAGTAGAACTGTATACAAGAACTAAATAGAATATTTTCAACTTGTTAAGTTAGAAATATACTAAATATGACTATAAGTTAAAAAAATAAAGATTAGGCGGGGCATTAGGGCAGTTATGGTTAAAACTGTAGAACTGAGCTCCTTCCATCGAAATGATAATAGAACAAAGCATTTTGTAAATCACGATAAAATCATGAATGCATGCCAAACTGAAAGTAAAGATTCCATCTAAATGTCAGAATCTGAGTTTCATATGGCTAAAATGTAATAATATTGAAAACAGAAAGCATTTCCCATTAGCAACTATTTCCCAGAGAAAAATCTTAACAATTTGATAATATAAACCCCATATGAAGACAGGGAAAAGGGCTGAAATCAATAGAAATGGAAACTATTTCTCAAGCATAAGAGCAAACTAAAAGTCTCGGATATTATCTATTTAAAAAGTGAAGCTATAATTTCTGGTAAAATGCAGGAAATAAAATATTTAAAGAAACTTCTTCAGTACAGCTCATTTAAAAATATTTTAAAAATATTTATAGAGTACTTTTTAATGTATAACTGCAGTGGGGAGAA
>NW_007730205.1:28582-29758 GCF_000696425.1 Galeopterus variegatus
CCTGCTTCCACCATAGCTGTTTCCATGGATACGTTTCAAGCTCAGTCTGGTCATCTTCAAAAGCATCAAAGGCAGCCAACCCCGTCCATGCATAATCGCGATAGAGTTAATTATTATTTAGCAATATTTCTTCTTTTGTATCCCACATCTGTGCCAGGAGCATACTTCTTTTCTCTTTGATATTAGGGTTGGTGTATGACTTGCTCTGGCTGTAGGATGTTTGTAACTGAAATGTGAACTGAGCCTTGAAATGTGTTTGCACAGAGCTGGACTTGGCTCCTTGTGTTTATTCCGTTGCCATGAAGGAGAATATCTTAGCAGCCCACGGGCTTCAGAAGAATGAGAGACTCATGGAACAATCTGAAGCTCATTCCACACTTAGTAGTCAAGCTAAGCTGTGTGCAGCCTAGAAATTCCAAATATTAAATGACACCAAGAGGCGTGAGCAAAAAATAAATGGTTATCAGTTTATGCCATTAGGTTAACTGTGCAGTATCATGTGGATAAAGCTGACTGACAGAATTACTATCATAATATAATATGTAGATGTGAATTATGATGACATTCTCCAGAACATCACACTGGTCTACTATATTGATGACATCATGTTAATGAGACCTGATGAACAGAGATATATGTTTATCAGAGATAAGAGAGGTAAATGCACAGATATTCACAAACCAATCACATTGATGAAGTAATTAAGGAGGCGATGTTTTGGAACATGCCAGGATATACCTTCTTAAAAAAGGAACAAGTTACTATCACTTTGTGATAATTACAACTAAGAAAAAAATCAGATTTATGTGGGTCTTTTTGAATTTTGGAAGGAGAATATAAAGCAATTGATAATATTGCTGTAACCCATTTACCAGGTTACTTGAGAGGATACCAGGTTTAAGTGTGGCCCAGAGCAAATGAGATGTTTGCAACTAGACATAATATATCCAACAGAGCAAGAGGACCATTTAAAACAAATTATTTTAGTCTCATATTAGCTACTTGGTTTGATATATTTCTTTAATAGTCATGTAGATTTAAATACTATTTAATTGGTTGTCAATGTTTAAAATAAAGACATTTTATATAAAAGTTTAGTTGTAGGGCCGGCCCGGTGGCGCACTGGATAAGTGCGCCGCTTGGGAAGCGCGGCGGCGCTCCCGCCCGAGGGTTTGG
>NW_007730205.1:30974-31749 GCF_000696425.1 Galeopterus variegatus
AAAAATCTGACAGATAAGTGTGTCACACTCTCAAGGTCAATTTTTTCTTCCTGCCAATTGAAGCCCATTTTGGAGCAATCCTGGAAACTGCTTTACTAAGATATATAAGCTTGATTCAAGGGGAGATGCCCAAAGAAGTATATGAAAGTATTTTCCTTTACTTTGGTACTATGGAAATCATAATAATTTTATTTGTTTTAAAAAGTTAGAGAATAGCCTATATGATTATAGCCACATATATTGTATATGGAAAAAGAAAAGCCATGTATAATATCTTGAGTTGTTGTATAAAATATCTGTTTATATAAATCATATAATTAAATTTTGGCTTATATTAATTTAACATATATTTGAGCTAAACATACTAGTAGTTAACTCAGGTTATTTCATATGGAAATTTTGTTTAACTGAAGGAAAAGGGAAAGCTAGTGTGACATAAATGATATAATCTTGAAAAAAAATGGTCAGTAGAAGTCACCCTTTGAGACATATATACCTTTATGAAGTCATAAGGACTTTTTCTAGACCAAACAGGCAGGCAGCAACAAATAAAAGATGTCAGTCGATTTTGCACTATACCTGTATTGGACCCTAAAGCATAATTCCACGTAATGGCTTGTCTGAGTTATATCTCTGGACACTCACAACCAGCGATTACACTTCTTACATCCCAAATCTTTCACAGGGAATGTTATGGAAAGATGTTTGAGTCAAATGATCCTTAGAATTCATAGTCCATTTACTTTCACTGGCCAGTGTAAATTTTATTCTGATT
>NW_007730205.1:32038-35673 GCF_000696425.1 Galeopterus variegatus
ATGATCCTTAGAATTCATAGTCCATTTACTTTCACTGGCCAGTGTAAATTTTATTCTGATTCAATAAAAGGGTAGCAAGACTAACACTCTAAAATTCAACCACATTAAAAATATCTTATTATACTATATGTTAACTCAAAGTAGCAAATTACTCTTTATATGGGAAATTACAGGAAACGGACTGGAATGGGGAAAAAAAACAAAACAACAATAAGAAAAATTCTATGATAGGTACTTTATAGGCTATCTAAAAATATTTAGTGGGACTACAAATTTCCATTTAACCACATGAAATAGAAATATTACTAAGAATTTCCCACTCATTATTAACAATACAGGAGCCCTGACCAGTAGTTGTGACACTCATTATGTCACGAGACTAATATGATGCTAAAGAGAACTCATTCTCTTAGAAAATTATGTGGACTTTATTGCTTTGGCACCCATACCAATTTCATGGGAGTTAAAAACTCTATGTCTCAAACCTCATTCTGAGGAATAATTTTCCATGAAATATACTACCTATAACTTTCACTACACATGGCAACAATAATCCCTATTCCCTTCCAAATTTGCTAATATCCAATATTATTATAAAAACACACATCCTGGGCCGGCCCGGTGGCGCACTGCTACAGTGCACCGCTTGGGAGCATGGTGGCGCTCCCGCCAAGGGTTCGGATCCCACATACAGACCGGTTCCCGCTCACTGGCTGAGCGAGGTGTGGGCGCAGCACCGAGGGTTGCGATCCCGTTGCCAGTCCTGGTCCGGTATGGTCACGACACTGAGGGTTGCGATCCATTGCCGGACACGAAAAAAGACAAAAAAAGGAAAAACAAAAACAAAAACAAAAAAACCACACATCCCATTACACATAAGTAGTGAATGACATATAGAGAGGAATTAAGAGTGAATTTATATTTACCTTCAGTTATGTGATGATATTTTGCTCTTTTGAGTGTTTATTAGCTTAAAGTAATACCCGTCAAACAGAAATTTAAAACACTCCAGCTGGATTAGGAAAATTGTGGCATATTAATACTAGAAATTCAGATCACATCTAATATTTAACCTTTCTTACATCCAGCAATACTTATTAAAGTTAAGATGAATGAAATAATTGAATAGATACAGCATATAACAAACAATAAATGTTAAAGTTGTCTGATTATTATATTAGATTAGTAATCATACCATTAAATTAAAAATTCAGACCTTTTAAAAAATATTTGACTCACCTATTCAGCTAGTATTCAAAACGAGATACTCAAAACAATCTAAACAATTTTAACACACCTTCACAATGAGTGGTCCTTATCTTTATAAAAACCACATTTGACAGTGCTTGGGACATGTAAACCAATCAATTATTCTGAAATATGGAAACCACCTGGTAGGAATAAATGGTTGGCACCCTTCCCTTCCTCGTCCCCTTGTGCCTCATCTCTATCTCTAATCACCACTCTCTCTGTGGTCCTAATGGGAATAAATTTGGAAACAGCCAGATTATGGTCAACTTAAATATACTGTTTGGGGAAAAAGATTAGTCTAATTATACAGATTTTAGGAAAATATATTCACTGAATGAAGCATACCTAAGAAAATTTCAAAAGGTTCAAGATTATCAGCTAACCTGCAGAGTGGATGGTTATTTGGAGATATAAAAAGTACTACTTCTAGACTACTCTCTGTGTTTGAGTTGAGGCTATCATCAGCACATAACAGTAACTTCTGAGAGGAGAGCTACCTTACCATTTATTCACACTCATTGGCTGAATAAGAAAGATAAGTCTCAGATGGACTTTTTTACTCCACACAGTACCTGTGATAATCTTTGAACACCATAAAACATGTTTGATCTCATATCGATACAGGAAGTGATATGAATCAGCAAATATAGGCTGAGGTGCATATCCATGCACTGCACATTTATAATGTCCTTGGCTGCCAAAGTTCAACACTCTGTTTAGAATCCAAAAATATGTGGGAAGGAGGACTCAAACTCTACAGAAGCTGCCGTGCAGCAGATAGTCTACCAAGACCATGAGACGCAATGGGACATTCAAGTTCAAATGATTCTGCTTAACTATTTGAGTCAGCAGAGGGATCAGAAAGGTGCAAAACTAAGTTCTAGAATGTCTAAAAAGGTAGCAGCAATTGTGAGACCCTGTGGGACTGTGGCAAATATCTGCTGGTGACTGCATCAGAAGCAGTGTCCCAAGCTTGCCATTCTCATAGGGGAAACTTGAGAGAATCATGTGTCATTGTTGTCGGCTCCAAATAATACCTCCTGCCTTCTTTTTGGACAATGAAAAAACTTGTTGGATTTAATTAATAGCATCCATTGCTCACAGCAACAACCCTAGAATTTGTTTGTTGTTGTTCTTGTTTTTATTCCAGGGCAGTTTAAATAAAATCTGGCATTGACTACATGACTTACTTAGAACTAAAAGAAGGAAAAAGTAAACTTACAATAAAGAGAAAACTAACACATCATGGAAATAAGAAATAAATTATAAACTAAGTCACTCTTTCTGAAGTACTGAAGTGAAAATGCCCTAAAAGTGAATATCTTAGGGGACCAGTAGTTTATGTTGTAGATTTGTATGAATGACATGAAAAATTCCAAAGCTGTTGGAAGGGCAGATACTGCTTCTAATATCACTGAACAGATTAAAGTAAAGAATAAAAAGATCAAATTCCTGTGTTTTTGACTCAAGGCATAGACTAGAAACATTCTAGGATTTAATCATGTATTTTCTATCTTTATGGTCTGATCATCTGAATCTAAAGTTCAGCTGCTCAGTTTAAGTTTGCAGAAATTGTAAGCCTCATCGGAAAGTTTCTTAAGTGGAAGTTTGATCATTGTTCTGGAATGAGTGACAGCCAGATAATTTAAATGGGAATATATGAAAGCAGTTACAGAACTTTGATCATATCAAATCCATAGCTCTCATAAAGTCTTCCTTGTCAGAAAATTTCCCTCTCTTAAACTGCTTGTTGAAATGGTTTCTTGCTTTTCTTGAAAACCCTATTACTTCCTTGTTTGAGAATTACCTTAGAAGAGGAAATAAATTATTTCTTGCCTAACCCCCATCATATCACACTGTCTTCAGAACTATAGAGTCAAAATCCACTGTCTCCCAAGTAAATAACTCCAAAGTAGAATCTGGAAGGAAAAAAAAAAAAACTACATATTAAGAAACTTGAAAGATTCATAATTTTATAAACATAAACAACTATAGAATTTCTTGTATAAATGGATTTTGAATTCACTAGACAAAGGAGAGAAAAAATCAATTTTAGATTAAGTAAGATTTAGTCTATAATAAAGTGAAATATGGGTGAACTTGCCAGAGATTCTGGATTCCATGTGCTAATATTAATCCTGAGGACTGGCAATGCCATTATGGTCCACTAGAGCTCATGGCAGGATTTGATGATAAATGACTTGAGTCTGCCTTATGATAGATTCAATAGTACCAAAACCCACCTTGTGGTTATTTACTGGGTATATAGTCAGAAAAAAAAATTCTTGTCAACTGAAAGAATCTCTGCCCTAGCCTGAGACAGTGTTAGCTGTTCAATATTAACTAGAGTTTGTGACTGCAGCATACCAAGATACAGGAAAGTC
>NW_007730205.1:35683-45043 GCF_000696425.1 Galeopterus variegatus
ATCATATCAAATCCATAGCTCTCATAAAGTCTTCCTTGTCAGAAAATTTCCCTCTCTTAAATTGCTTGTTGAAATGGTTTCTTGCTTTTCTTGAAAACCCTATTACTTCCTTGTTTGAGAATTACCTTAGAAGGGGAAATAAATTATTTCTTGCCTAACCCCCATCATATCACACTGTCTTCAGAACTATAGAGTCAAAATCCACTGTCTCCCAAGTAAATAACTCCAAAGTAGAATCTGGAAGGAAAAAAAAAAAAACTACATATTAAGAAACTTGAAAGATTCATAATTTTATAAACATAAACAACTATAGAATTTCTTGTATAAATGGATTTTGAACTCACTAGACAAAGGAGAGAAAAAATCAATTTTAGATTAAGTAAGATTTAGTCTATAATAAGGTGAAATATGGGTGAACTTGCCAGAGATTCTGGATTCCATGTGCTAATATTAATCCTGAGGACTGGCAATGCCAATATGGTCCACTAGAGCTCATGGCAGGATTTGATGATAAATGACTTGAGTCTGCCTTATGATAGATTCAATAGTACCAAAACCCACCTTGTGGTTATTTACTGGGTTTATAGTCAGAAAAAAAAATTCTTGTCAACTGAAAGAATCCCTACCCTAGCCTGAGACAATGTTAGCTGTTCAATATTAACTAGAGTTTGTGACTGCAGCATACCAAGATACAGGAAAGTCTGGGCTGGTGTCAGTATTTTCAACAAAACTTCCCTATGGAAAGTGTAGGCCTCCAAGTGAATATCTGACCCTGACAACTCGAGGCCACTCTAGAGCATTGCCACTCCTAAACTCCCCCCATCCCTCCCACACAAATACTCCACGCTGTCTCTGTGTGCCTAATGGCTGCTTAATGCTCACCTGCGTTCACTCTGGATCTGCTTCTAGGCAACATTAGTAAGTAACATCGTTTCAAGAAGTAAAGATTTTTCTTTACTGACTTACGTGGAAATATTTTAATAGTTAATATTATCACATCATTTTATACTGGCTAATAACAGACCTGGGAAAGAACTACATGAATACACTTGTGAAGATGGGTCTAAGAAAGAGAGAAGAGTTTGGGCTATGTGATTGCCAGAAAAGGCATTCTCCGTGAAGAGGCTGGTCATAGGGGTGCAAGGTGACTTATTTTGGGGGTATAATTCACCTTCTTTTTAAAATTTACCTTCTTTCTCTAGCCATCCTAGTGGATTTATGAGAAATGTGGCCACGGTCACAGGAATGGAACTGCAACTATTTCAATAATAGGAGCTTGCCATTGGCAAGGCTGACCTGGCTAGAGCCATGGTGCATGCTCAACTACGATTAGGAGCAACCAACAAGCAAATCAAATGGAATTCAAGCAGAAGGAAGGGAATAGGGAAGTTTGAATGTAAATTATTAAAATAGAAAACAGTAAAACTACAGAGAAAGGCAATGAAATGAAAAGTGGGTCTTTTAAAAGAGCCAAAATTTGGACAAACTTTTAGCTAGATTAACAAACAAAAACAGCACAATCATAAAACTTTTTACGAAAGAGGAGACTTTATCACTGACCTTCACAAATCAAAAGGATTATAAGTGAATACTATGAACAACTTTATGCCAACAAATTATTCAAATTAAATAAAATGGACACGTTTCTAGAATGTCACCAACTAAGAAAACTGACTTAAGAATAAATTGAAAATCTGAATTAGTCCATAAAGAGTAAAGAAATTTAATTAGTAATTAAAAATCTTCTAACAAAAAAAAAAACAAAAACGCAGACCCAGATATTTTTAAAGAAGACATAGTACCAATACTTCGCAAACTCTTCCAGAAAATCGAGGATAAAACATCTCCAAACTCATTTTATAAAGCCAGTATCACCTTGACACCAAACCCAGACAAATTTATCCCAACAAAGAAAAACTATAAAACAATTTCATCTATGAATATAAATACAAAAATTCTCAAAAATATTAGCAAATCAAATCAAGTAACATATTTTAAAAAAGATTATATATACCATGCTCAAGTAAAATTTATCATTTTAATGCAAGAGTATCACCTTGACACCAAACCCAGACAAATTTATCCCAACAAAGAAAAACTATAAAACAATGTCATCTATGAATATAAATACAAAAATTCTCAAAAATATTAGCAAATCAAATCAAGTAACATATTTTTAAAAAGATTATATATACCATGCTCAAGTAAAATTTATCATTTTAATGCAAGGTTGGTTTGTCATCTGAAAGTAAATCAATGTAACATATTATTAATAGAAAAAAGGATGAAATAATTGTAATTTCAATAGACATAATAAAAATATTTGCCAAAAATAGCACAATCGTTCATGATAAAAACGCTTAACAAACTTGAAATAAGAGAACTTCCTTAACCTGATAAATGACATCTGTAAAAAACCTATAGCAAATATTACATTTGATCATGAAATACTTAGGCAAAGATTTCTCAGATACAACATTGAAAGTGTTACCAAAAAATAAAAAAAAGGTAAATTGGACAACATAAAAATTTAAAACTTTTGCACTTCAAAAGATAAAATTAAGAAAAAAAGCAACAGAGAAAATATTTGCATAACACATATCAAAGGACTTGTGTCCAAAATTTATAGAAAATTCTAATAATTCAAGAATAAGAAACAAAAAAATCCAATAAAAAAGGGCAAAAGATTTCACCAAAGATATGTAAATGGCTAATAAGCACAAGATTATTAGTCATTAAAGAAATAAGGATGAAAACCACAAATTAAATCCATTAACACCACTAGAACAGCTTTAATAAATATAACAAAAAATAACAAATGTTGGTAAAGATGTGGAGAAAGAAACCTCGTATTCACTGCTGGTGTAGTCACTTTGGAAGATCTTTTGGCAGTTTCACTCTATTCAATGGAATAATCTATTTTATTGTTCTTATTCTGTTATAAATTTCCTACCATGTACATCCTTTAAATACTTGTTACTTTGGAATCTCACACTCTTACCTTCAATATGCAATAAGACCAAGCTTTGTGATTATATAATTTTGAATTTAGAGATTAAATGTTCCTATATATATTCTTATTCTAAGACTTTTGGAAAAGTGTAATAATATAATAACTCTGCTTACTGTGTTCTATTCCATTTCTTACTTAAGTAACATATCTGTAGTTTGCTCAAGGAAGCCAACTTATTTGTAAATTACTTTTTATACAACTTACCCACAGTAATTAAAAGCACACATGGAATGTCTGTGTCTACCCAGATATATGATGATTATTGGGATCAACATTGTTTTTATTCTTTCTGTTTTGCTCGTTTTGGAATCTCATTTACAAGGGAAAAATGAAGCTCTTGGCATATTTCTTTTCATATTGATAGAACAGAAGATTGACTAGATATTTTTGTCTCTTGTTTCTCTTCCCTAGTGATTTCCTCATTATCCTATTTTCTTTTTCCTTAAAAATGAAATTTGTACTATGTGGCTTCTAGAGAGTTCACAGTATCTTTCTGTGTAGAAATAGAATATGATTTTGATATTTAGGTTATAGTTAGCTTATATATCATGAAAACATTTCACTGTAGGAATTTTCAAAGTTAGTATTTGTATTTAAGAGTTCTACATACCTATTATTTCTAACAATCACTGACTTGAAAAAAAGACTGCAACTACAGAATAGCAGGGTTTGCAAGAAAATATGGATTTCTGCTGTGAGCCATCCTGCTTTAGGGGACGGCATGGGAACCTGAGGAGTGATACCCTTTGTTCAATAGGCTGCAAGAGGGTCTTGTATGTGTGGCACAGCTCCGCTGTGGTCCATCTCTTTCTTTCCTCGCCGATGCCACACCGCCTATTCAGGTCCAGTGAATCCTGTGGAGCTGGTCTCTGGCAGGGGGAAGAGCGGAGGTCCTGGAGATTTTCAGTTTTGTGGGTCTTAAAATGGACAAAGTGTGAGGAGATGTTGGGTTGGGGGTTGAGTAGAGGGACCCCTCTGGCTTGGTTTTAACAGATTCTTTGGGTAAAGTCTCAGGTGTTAGTTTTACCAAGGATAAGTGATAACAAGGGGCCTTTCCTAATACTTTTACTGCCGTGGGGCTGGCGAGTACTGTATAAGGCCCTTCCCAACATGGCGAGAGAGGCTTTGGGATTCGGGTTTTAATATACATTTGCTGTCCCGAGCTCAGTTTAAAGTCTGAGGGGTGGTGGGGAAAGGATGAGGTAATAGAAGGTTGGCCTGTTCCCTAAGATCCCTAATGAGCGAAAGAGTAAGGAGAATCTGGCCTAAAGGCGATGAGCTGGAAGGGAGAGGTGTGAGAGTGAAGGGCCTACAGTACATAAGTTGGAGGGGGCTGAGGCCTGTGGGCTTGCAGGGGGCAGCCCGTAGGCGAGTGAGTGACTGGAGGGGAGGCCAAAACAAGGGATGATTTCTGAGGTGAGAGCATGCGTTGCTGCTGTAGCATCCTCTGAAGTGCAGGGAAAAGCCTCAACCCAACCTGAAAAGGTATCTACTAATGTTAGAAGATAGTGTGTGCTTTTGTGGGAGAGTAATATAAGGGCTGAAGAAGGCGTAGAAGGAGTTCATAGCCTATATGAACTGAATTTTGGAAATCTAAAAGGATTTGCTCAGCTTGTGTAGTAGGGAGGACGTAGGGCCAGAGAGAGTATACTAGTTGTCCTTTCTCTGTGCCCCCAAATGTTGGAGGTGTTGTATTTCTTGGAGCATGTATTGGGATAAGGGCGTAGGGGCCATGAGAATTACCTGAGCAGGAGAGGAAGAGTGGGGGCTGGTGATTGAGCAGCCTATTTTGTGGTTAGATCAATAATAAGAATGATATAGTGTGTTTTTGTTAGCTTGAATAGGATCATTTAATTTTTCACTTTGTTCCTTATACTGTTCCCAGAATCAATTGGCAAGGAAACAGAAAATTTTACTATAGAGATTGGATAGGTAAAATAGTAGAGATATATAAAAAGGTTTTGATATTAATAGATTTTGTTTAGATTAGTTTAAGGTGCAATTATTTTTAGTAGTAGTACAAAATATAATAGAACAGTATAGTTAAGTTCTATGATAAAAATCATGTTATAAATATTGTGATTTTGATTATAAATTAAAATATAAACATTGTGATTTTGATTATAAATTAAAATGATCAATATAGAGTATAAGCAATATTAAATTGTTAACCATAACTAATCAATGTTATTAAAATCAAGTATAGTAAGTATAAGTAAGATTAAAAAAGGGTTAAATTGTAAGTTAAGAAGTTTAAGAATTATAGTTCAAACTAAAAGTCTGATGCTCTTTAAAGCTGTACATGATGCTATTGTATAGTTTCCTGGCCACAAGCCACAGGCTTTGGGGTGAACTATTGATGCATGAGTAGATGTTTTTGTCACAGCATGAGTGCCTTGGAACATTTTGACCTTTCTTTTTCAATAGAAAGAAAATAAAAAATGTTTTGATTAAAAGATAAATCAATGTGTAAACAATTAAGTAAAAACATATAAATAAAGCAAGATTCACGTGGTCATTGTCCACACTTGCACTAGACATCTGTGGTCCATCTCTTCCTTTTCACCAAATCCACACCACCTATTCAGGTCCAACGGATCCTGTGGAGCTGGTGTCTGGAAGATTTCATTTTTTTGGTGTTACTTTTGGTTTATTTTCTTTGGGAGAATCATGGTAAACAGCAAAAAAACAGCAAGATAAAAGCATCATGCTATGCTTTCATTGAATGACAAAATAAAAATTCCTTCTATCTAGGTTTGAGAAACACAAAATTTACATACTTTCCCTCACAAATGACTAGTCTAGTGAAGTCAAGGAGTAAGAAAGTTGACCCAGATGAAGCCAATGTTTTTGTTTTTGTTTCTGTGGAGGATTTTTGTTTGTTTGTTTATTTGTTTGGTCTAGATATAAGGCCAAATCAAGTAGGAGAAGAAAGATCCTGAGAGACAGTCCTTTGAATGCCTCAGGAAGTAGTATTCTGGAAGTTTTAGGAACCCAAGAAAAATTACTTCTTTCAGAACAGCCTTATATACCTGCACAGGTTGTGTACTGCCAACACCTGGAAACAACATGCACATACACTTGAAGCCAACACAATTTTTCTGTTAAGGGCCAGATAATAAATATTTTAGGTTTTTCAGGCTACATATTGTCTCTGTCACATATTCTTCTTTGTTTTATTTTTATAAATTTTAAAAATGAAAAAAAAATATTTTAGTTTACAGGACACAGACAAATAGTATACAGGCCAGATTTGGCTTGTGTGCTGCTGTATCATGACCCCTGATATAGACTATAATTATCTACACATGTATAAAGTATGCATAGTAGCCCTTATATTTTTAGGCCTGAAAGGTTGTACAGTGGAGGGCAGACAAGAAAAAATATTTATTTAACAAAAAATTAAATATTGATTAGTATGTGTCAATGACTATGGCTTTATAGAGCTGGGTGGTGTGAAACATTCCTCTTTGAGAAAATGATGCTTAAATTGAAATGTGATGAATAAGTCAGAGTTTGTTGTATGAATGGTGAATTGAAAACAGAGCTAGTATATGTCTGATATCAAGTGCAAATGTCCAAAAGGTAGTAAACGTATGTGGGTATGGAGTTCAAGAAAGTATTCTGAATTGGAAATGTAGGTTTTGCTGTTATCAAAACATGTTTTTGTTATTTAAAGTCATAGGATTTGGTGAGATCACCTACAGAAAGAGTATAGAAAGATAAGAGGTCTTAGGAAATAGCCCTAGAGTTATTTATTTAATGAGTTGAGGGTGGTTAAGTGTCTAGATCAGTGAGAAAGTATCCAATGAGAGCAGGAGTAAACAATTAACCTTGGGATCACAGAAGGTAAGGGAAAAAAAAATTGTTTCACAAAGAAAGAGTAATCAGAAGAGTCTGCTGTAACAAAATGAGAGATGCAACTGTGGTTGCACAAACACCGGGATAACATGGAGCTATATGGATATAGTACGGCAGAGAGTTTAGATATCTTCAAGATGCCGACATAGGAGTAGAACAGAGGATTGACCAACTTCAAGAAATATGTCTCAGGTCTGTGGTTAATGGCTGCAAAGATGTCCACAGAGGAAAGGAACTAAGAAACCGTAGCTGTTCTACAGACCTACAGATGGGACCTGTCCTCTGACTTGGTATTTTATTTTTCTTGTTTCTTTCTACCCTTAGTTGTCCTTCCTCCAACACTTGACCTTATGTATAATTTAGGAAAATATTTTTCTGAGTAAGGATTATTTATATTTAATCTTAAATAATGCTTCTTTATGGTCCACCAAATCAAGCTGCTCAGTGTAGCTTTTAAATGTTTCGCTGAATGTCCAATTTCCATTATAATTTTAACCTATTATATGCCATTTAACTTGCATTTAATATAAGTAAGTGAACTTATTTTCAGCTTCATGGTAGCCAGGCCCAGTCTGTGGTTGTCAGTATTTACTAGTCCTCATTGTGAAGTGATTATAATACATTCTCATGGATAGGTCATCATTACAAAATCTCAGCACAACTGTGCAGGTGTGATGTCTATTTTTCATTCCCATGCCTAATGTAATCAAGATTCCATTAAAGGTTACACCACTATTGTAGGTTAGATTAATTAGGAAAAATGTCGTAGTTGGGCAGTCTAGCAGGAGCCTGGATGTAAACCTGGGACATTCTCCGAGTAAAGATGAGATATACTTACACCATAAAGAAAGGGTCAGAAAATCTTCTTACATGTTCTAAATTTGAAATTGGTTGTTGGAGGTAAAGTAAGAACAAATCTTTCCAAGATTAACATAATTGAAAAATTTTAAGCAGAGGTTTTGATTTACAATGGTTTCATGTTGTCAGTGACCCCAGTTAACTCACAGAAACAAAAGAAAATCTCTCTGGAAGAAAATCTATTTCAGACCAGATCAACAGCAATTGTGGGCCTTCATCAATTTTATAGTGCATCCCAGTTTCTGAGATAATAACATGTCAAAGTCATACCGATAACAATCAATGAAATATGAAGGTACATCAAAAAGTTCTTGGAAAAACAGAATTGAAAGGTAATATGAATCTTTCCAGTGAACTTTTTGAAGTACCCTTCTATGGTACATCATCAGTGGACAAACATTAATATGGTCTTGGTGTTATAAAAAACTGCAAATGGACATGAAAATCAACTACATTGTATATTGATAAAATAAAAAATAAAATAAAGTAAAAAAAATAAACTGTTCCCAGAATTTGGATGTTATATACAGGCAAAGTGATTACCTCAAAGAACTTTTAAAAACTATATAAGGTAATTATGTTGTAGTTTCTTGATGGCATGTCTAGGAGAATGATGGTAAAGTTTGGAAAACTGTCTTTGAGTTTCTCTACAACCTGGAAGAGTACCATATTCTTCTACTCACATACTCTGGGAAGGAACCATGGAGATGGGGACAGAAACTACACTCATCAAGCAATTCCTACTTGACGATGTCACAGATACTATGCTAAAATTTTATTTTTTTCTAATAAGCATTATTTTCTTTAATGCATTAATAAGGCAAATGCATGAAACTATGATTTGCATACCATGTATGTATCAGTGATTATTTTTACAGATCCTCAAAACCACTACTGGGCTAACTCAATTTGATTATGCAAAATATATGCAATGGAATCTAATTGAAGGGAATTGTTCAATATGTTTCAAGTAGTTTTAACTAATACAGCAATAATGCAAATTAATCATGACCCTGATAATAATGTAAATAATAATATAAATTAATCCATGATATTTTAAAATTGGAGAACTTTAGATGAGAAAAATAAAATGCTTATTAATGCTGCAAGCGAAGTACAATTGTGTAATATGCAGTACTAAACTTTTACCAGACACTTCTGCCTACAAATCCCTTCAAGAAAAAAACCAAAAGCAACAGTAATTTAAATTCTATCCTATTTATCTAGCGACAATCACCACCTGGCACTGGCCTTCAATGGAGATCCGAGCTTTTCTTTCTTTATAATTGTGAAAAGAGTCTTCTCCCAAATCTTCCAATGACTGACTTTATTGTTCCTAATTTCTGATAGAATAGATTAAAGAAATGTGTCAGATTACTCTAGAGATTTCCTTCTTTAAATAACGTGGCTTATAAATCAAGTAAAGCTCAAGCAACTGAAACATTCTTAGTGAGTTTTAATATTGCATGTTGTTTGAATTTCTGTTTTGATACATTATATCAATAATAATAATCCACACTTTCACCAAGGTAGTCCAGGAATATTATATATTATGTATAGGTTTTTATGTTATTTTAAAGAAATAATCAGTGCTTCTGGGATTCATATATATATATATATATATATAT
>NW_007730205.1:45620-47538 GCF_000696425.1 Galeopterus variegatus
TATATATATATATATATATATATATGTAAATTTCCTTTCATATATATATATATATATTTGAAATTCAGAAGAAGCTTATTCCAAAGTGCAAACAACAGCTACACACTGGATATAAATTCTTGATATTTACTTATATTTTATTTCAACAGAAAAAATAATAAATGCATTCTATTATAAGTATGGATGGTATCTAAATAGAACAGCAAGAAAGAGCAAACATATAACCTGGAATAGACAAAAACAAATAATCCAAACTGTGATAGTAATCTGAATTTGAGCTTGGGTGTGTGGCTTCCAGTTATTCTTTACTGAAGTGTCTATAAAAACAGTTGTATATGGTTTCTAGTTATTTTTTGCTTAAATTTCTGAGAACATATACCTAGAGAAAAGGTGTGGGGAATCTTACCTTCCTGTGCATCTTTTTAAAACTATTGTTTAGATCATCTTTGTAGGAGAAAAGACTAAAATCAAGAAAAAAAAAATATGCTGGTATTTTTTGAATTTTTTTGTTGCTTCGTATTATTGATATAATAGTATAAGTTACAATAAGTTTAATCAATGCTATAGCTTTCATAGCATATCGGTAACTTTCCTTTCATAGCACAGGTAAAAATATTTCCGTATATTCTGTGTGATGTTAGTCTCACATAGTGAGTATTACTTTGGTGAGAGTAGAGACATGTCTATATTTTTATTTTGCCATAACATTTATAGTAATCACACTTTCTGAATATTGGTTGATTGAATAAATAATGGCATATGTCCCTATATTCCATTTAATGCTTTGTCTTCTTTTATTCTACACTGCCATTATTATTCTTTCTTATGTTTTATTGTATTTTTATGATCTTAGCACAATTTCTGTTACTTTTAGATTTTTGTGCAAAATTTTTCTTGTTGTCTTTTCTACAGAGGAATATGCTTTTATTAGTTTTAGTCTTACAGGAGAATCTCTGATTTCTAATTGAAATTTTAATCAACTTATATTTTTTATAATAGATATATTTGACCTTTAATTTATTTTTCTGCTCTTGTAGGTGGTGGAGGTGATAATACTATTTGTCAAAATGTTCTTGATGTTTCCTTTCATCAAGAAAGACAGTGTAGCATAGTATTTAACAAGTCAATTTGCATCCCAATGCTGACTTCACCATTTTCTAGATGTATGACCCTGGCCAAGGTAATGAATCTCTTTTGCATTTATTTCTTTATTCACAATGAAGAGATGATACAAGAATCTATGCTGAAGTTCAGTTTCGTATTGATCATGTATTTTGGAAACATTTACTTTCAAATCACTAAAAGTTAATAAAGTTAAACATTTTATCTTTTATCCCAACAGAGAAAAGCTTTAGGTTGCCAATAGTTATAAACACATGTGATATATAATGTTGAGATGAGGTAAATCAGGGGTTTCTCCAGTTCAAGAAATTTCTCATTATTTTATGCATGTGATTTATTTATGGTACTCATGTCTTCATTCTGATATACATTATCTCTAGTTTGGATATTATATCTATATTTGCATTTTTATTTCATTGTAAAAATTATTTAAGTCACCTATCTTTCTTTTCTTCTCTGAGTTTTCTATTTTCTTCTTAGTCTGTTCTCCCTGTATGACATTATTTTCCATAAATAACAAGATTATTGAATTAACTTGAGATTGCCAGTTTTTTAAAAGTTTGTTCTAGATCTTGAAAAAATGTTTCACTGATATGTACTTTTTGAGTTTTTAACATGATAATCTTTTGACTTATTGTACAATATTTTCCTTAAGGGCCATATTTTTTATCTGTATTCATAAAGAGATTGAGAAGTCTGTTTAAAATTAGTATTTTTGACAGATAGACTTAATGACTGGTCCTTGATTCACTGTCTACCTAGCACTCTGGGATTTACCTTGTAGAGGTCTGTAGCT
>NW_007730205.1:48018-49404 GCF_000696425.1 Galeopterus variegatus
TTTTTATCTGTATTCATAAAGAGATTGAGAAGTCTGTTTAAAATTAGTATTTTTGACAGATAGACTTAATGACTGGTCCTTGATTCACTGTCTACCTAGCACTCTGGGATTTACCTTGTAGAGGTCTGTAGCTGTTGAGCAAATTAATTTACATAATTTTCATTATAAACTCATTTCAATTGATATTATTTATGGTGTTTCTGTTGTCTCAGGTTGGGAAATATTTCTACTTTCAATGCCTGTTTCTTAAGACAGTCATCCTTTGGTATCTGTGGGGGATTGGTTCCAGGACCCCCTGCAGATACCAAAATCCCTGGATGCTCCATCCTCTGATACAAAATTATGTAGTATTTGCGTATAACCTAAGCACATCCTCCTGTATACTTTAAATCATCTCTAGATTACTTAGAATACCTAATAATGTAAATGCTGTGTAAATAGTTGTTGTACTGTATTGTTTAGGGAAAAATGACAAGAAAATTAAGTCTGTACGTGTTCACTATAGACAGAATTTTTTTGAATATTTTTGATCTGCAGTTGGTTGAATCCATGTTCATGGAATCCATGGACAGGAAAGACTGACTACTCTGAAATGAGTGGAAGTAGCTGGAAAGCATTACTACCTGACATGCACTATTAACTGCCTTTACTTCTCTCTTCTTTTTCCTATAGTAGTTTATAGCTTTCATATCTACATATGGTCAGATTTTAGTATATACTGCTCTTGTCACCTCCAAAAATTATCTTTGTAAAGAAGAATCGTAAGTTTAAATCTTCTAATCAATAAAAAATTTATTTATCTAGGAAAGTGGAAAGACTTTATAGACTATGATACATTCCTTTCTGACTTTTTGGAAGAATAGTGGACATTCATAAACTAAATTATAGTTGTGATTTAACTAACATATTTTCTTAATACAACTGCACTGTCCATAAACTAAGATTTCTCTTTACCACCTTATGTTTATTGTCTATCTTTATTCTATTCCCAGTTCTATATTATTTTGAAAATATACCTTTTCTTCCTCATCACATTAATTTTTTTAGTGTGAAGTTAGGAAAGATTAAATCAGAGCTTAAAACAGGACACTTTTAAAAATAGGAGTCTCTATTGCTGCCTTGTGTCACTTCTGTTTTTGGATATTTAAAGTGAACACATACTAGCATCAAAGAGATTTGAAGCACTTTGGTAAAAAGTAATTTTTGGTTGTGATCTCTGGTGACAGCAACATTTTAAAACAGAGCTAACAACAGAAACAAATACTTACCAGATTAAGTGCCATCATGTATGAAATGTCCTACTCTAAAATCTAAAGCTGCATGGCTGTATACACACGGTCGTGCTATAACCAGATTGACAGAAAAGGGCATAGTCCTTTTGAGACC
>NW_007730205.1:49725-50600 GCF_000696425.1 Galeopterus variegatus
TGTATACACACGGTCGTGCTATAACCAGATTGACAGAAAAGGGCATAGTCCTTTTGAGACCCAATCTGGTTATCAGTTCAGTGATTGACAGTCAACAAGATCCTAGAGAATTTAAATTAATGATTGTCTATTTAGGATCATAAAACTAGAATTTTAGTACATGATTGAAAAAGTAAAACATAAATGATAAATGATATTCTTAATTTCATGTGATTTATTGTTTAAAAAGGTTTCTTACATCTTAAATCTCATATCAGTATCAAGAGGCAATAATTTGAACAACAAATATACATTATGCGTGGTAGCTCTCTTTCCACAGGACAAAAAAAAAGTTACTCCTTGAATTATAAACAAGTGTTTTAACAATACATTTTCATCATTCTGCATATGTTTTTCAGTTCTGAGTATTTTGCTGACAATGAACACATCATCAAAGAACACGTCCTACCAAGCTTAGAACTTCGCTGATATAACATGCTTAACAATTTCCTGTTTTTACTTTCAGTTATTAAGCCTTTATGATCTACCATTTTTATCATTTCCATTGAAACATAACATAATTGATTAGACATATTTATGGGGTACAGAGTTGACTATCAGTATTTGCGTACAGTATGTGATGATTAGTATTATTAGCAAGTTCATCATTACAAAACATATTCTTTCTGTCAATTACCCAGTTTCTCCCTAACCCCCTCCACCTCTCCCTTTTTCACTTCTTGTAAACACAGTGCTGTTCTTTCCTTCTGAAAGTTCAACATATTATTGTGATTTTCCTTCCTTCCTTCCTTCCTTCCTTCCTTCCTTCCTTCCTTCCTTCCTTCCTTCCTTCCTTCCTTCCTTCCTTCCTTCCTTCACTTCCACTTATGAGTGAG
>NW_007730205.1:51634-53876 GCF_000696425.1 Galeopterus variegatus
ACATCAATAACATAATGTATATTTATTTATAATTTTTATAATAACATAATTCTAAAGGAAGTAACCACTAAAAATTACAAATAAATCTGGTTCTAAAAACTTATCATAATAAAAACGGAGGATTTTTACGTATTTTTCATTCTTTCTGACATATGACTCAAGAAGGTACCAAGGATGTATTCCTTCCTTTGATTTTTAAACATTTCTGATTTTGACTTTAGTTTACTCTTTTCATTCCATTCTCGATTCTTTTTTGTTTTTTTTTTTCCTTTTTGTCTTTTTTCGTGACCGGCAACGGATTGCAACCCTCAGTGTCGCGCCCGTACCGGACCGGGACCGGCTACGGGATTGCAACCCTCGGTGTTGCTCCCGCACCTCGCTCAGCCAGTGAGCGGCCGGTCTGTATGTAGGATCCGAACCCTCGGTGGGAGCGCCGCCACGCTCCCAAGCAGCGCACTGTAGCAGTGTGCCACTGGGCCTGCCCAACTCTTTTCATTCCATTCTGACGTATGAGGTTCATGACCCTGTCTTTCCTTTTCGGTTTTCTTATTTTTGACATTCTTTAATTACAATTTTACTATAGTCACATTGGAACATTTATTTACCACCAGGGAACCTTATCATTTTGATGAGAGGTAGAGAAATTTCCCGAAAAAACCATTGGAAGAATATCACTCTCTGTCTCTTGAAGTAAACTCTACCTGTCTAGCAATTCCAATAAACATCATGACACAGTAAAAGGGAAGCAACTNTCACCTATATGAAAACTGATATTTTTTGAAATGGCTAAACCCATGTTTCACAGGTTTTGGCAACAGTTCATTTACCATAACTAGCTAAACCTGTGTCTCATTTTGACTCTTTTTGTTGTCCTTTTCACATATGTCCCAATACATCACCTTTGAACTCCCCTGCTGAGTTGGTGGCTCTCTGATCTTGTTCTTTTATTCTTTACAGTGGCTTATGGACTCCCTTTGCAAATATCCCAACATCAAGCTGTCGGCATCAGGACTTAGCCAGCTCTAGAGATTCCTTATTATGTACGAACATTGTTTGATCATTTTCTTTTTTCTCAGCCTCTATACTACCTTCTGTATTGTGGCTTTTCACCCTATTTTAAAAATCTTTTATTCTCTTTTTTCTTTCCTTCTTTTTTTAATACTAAATGTCTTTTTTAATGACAAATGATAACAAGTATTGTAGATTACAAATCTATTTGAAAGGTAGATTTTTTACATCGATAATATGATGTGTTATTTATGATTTTTTACATCAATAACATAATGTATATTTATTTATAATTTTTATAATAACATAATTCTAAAGGAAGNTTCCTTCCTTCCTTCCTTCCTTCCTTCCTTCCTTCCTTCCTTCCTTCCTTCCTTCACTTCCACTTATGAGTGAGGACATGCACCATTTCTCTTTTTATGTCTAGCATATTTCACTTAACATAATTTTCTCCAGGCTCATCCATGCTGCTTGGAATGGCAGAATTTCATTCTTTTTTATGTCAGAGTAGTATTCCATTGTGTATATATACCACATTTTTCTTATCCAGTCATCTATCAATGAACATTTAGATTGGTTCTATCTTGGCTATTGTACATAAATCTTCAATAGACATGGGCTTGCAGGTATCCTTTCAGTATGATGATTTCCATTCCTGTGGGTTTATACCCAGTAGTGAGATAGCTGATTCATATGATAGTTCTATCTGGACTTGTTTGAAAAACTTCCATACTTGTTTTCCTTAAAGTCTATATTAATTACAGTCCCACCAACAGTGCAGAAGTGTTCCCCTTTCTCCATATCCTCAACAACATTTTCTATCATTTGTATAAGCGCTGTTTTGTTTTTTTACACGCATTTTAAAAAATAGCACTAAAAATTGTAATCAAATATTCAAACAAATATTAGTAAAAATAGTTCTGAAACATATAATTTGGCCTTGACCTTAGATATCCACTTTGTTAGCTGAAATAAGGAATCCAGATTAAAATACAAAAGTTGTTCTAGAGTTGCCAATATATAATGAGTGCTGTGAAGTTTGTATATGTATTCTGTTTGAATTTTGTCTACAGGCAGTCATTGAAAATTGGAATGATTGAACTTGAGTATACATTTAAATTAGACAAAACAAGGATAATTTTAAAAATACATTGATATCATGATGTTTCTAAATCACCTATATGAAAACTGATATTTTTTGAAATGGCTAAACCCATGTTTCACAGGTTTTGGC
>NW_007730205.1:55554-56386 GCF_000696425.1 Galeopterus variegatus
CGAAAAAACCATTGGAAGAATATCACTCTCTGTCTCTTGAAGTAAACTCTACCTGTCTAGCAATTCCAATAAACATCATGACACAGTAAAAGGGAAGCAACTATCAAAGTCTTTTTCTTTTTTTAATTCTAAATGATTAGTAACAGCTTAGAGGAAAACACACATGCTGCTGAATGATTTCTAATCTTCTATTCTCCACCATATGTAATTTACGCTAAGACATTTGCAATATTTTTTACAGAGACATTCAAGTGAAAATGTCAGCATTAATTTTACATTGAAACATAATTCCTACATTTGAACTTTAACCAGGCTTATTTTTATCAGAAACATTTATCCATCTGAGTATATCTCATTTTTTTCTGATTATGGTATCACATTAAGTGTCATAGGATTTGAAGTGTACTATCACTTTTGCCCAACTCTAGTCACTCATCTTTACTTTGTTTATCTTATTCAATCTTCCTGCTTGAAATAAATTAGTATAATTCAATTTGACTAAGAAATTACTATCAAATATTAACCTCTAGCAGGCTGTCATTCTGTTCTTCCATCCCACACTAGAAAAAGCATAGTGTACCTCTGTCATTTTTTCTGTGCCCCACAGGAACTGCATGCTACTTGCTGTAGATTGAATATCTGCCCCCTCAACCTCATTGAAGCTTAAATTCCCACTGCAACTGTGAGAAATCCCATTATGGTAATTGAAACATGGGGCATCGAAGAAGTGATTAGATTGTAGGACTATGCCATAATGAATGGGTTAATAACGGTGGTCAGGGGTGTGGTTCTGAGGACTTTAGAAGGAGGCTATAGGAGGAACTATCTCTCT
>NW_007730205.1:56777-60527 GCF_000696425.1 Galeopterus variegatus
CTGCCCCCTCAACCTCATTGAAGCTTAAATTCCCACTGCAACTGTGAGAAATCCCATTATGGTAATTGAAACATGGGGCATCGAAGAAGTGATTAGATTGTAGGACTATGCCATAATGAATGGGTTAATAACGGTGGTCAGGGGTGTGGTTCTGAGGACTTTAGAAGGAGGCTATAGGAGGAACTATCTCTCTGTCTCTGTTCCACCATTTTCCGCCATGTGAGATCCCTGCATTGCTGTAAAACCACCACCAAGACCTTCACCAGGTGTGTTCCCTGGATTCAAGACTTTCCAGGCTCCCAAACTGTAAGCAATAAATTTCATTTTCTTCTAAAATGCTCAGTTCCATGTATTTTGTTATAAGCAACAGAAATGGACTAATGCACTACTCCCCAAACCCTTGTTCTGTTATCAGCAACACATCCTTGCTGTGGGAACTACCCATCAATAATTTCATAAAAATGTGTTCAATCAAGTTACTTTGTTCTCTTCTGGCCAAGTATCAACATTCAGTCTTATCTGGGGTATATGAATTCTCTCTGGCAGAAAATGGAATCCCAAGGGCTATGACACAAACAACAAAAATGATTTTCTCCTTGATTAATCTGTTTGTTCACTTCTGTCTAAATCCCTGTAGCTACACAAGTGCCTATTCTTCAGAGACTGAATACTCAAGCTTTACCTATGAACTTATGAGATTTCTTAAATCACAATATTTTGGGGGAGAGGATAATAGATTAGCCAGAGTTGGCATCTGTTGCTTGCAACTGAGAACCCTAAATGATAAAAAAGAGGTACAGTATTGATTAAAATATATATTCTTAGGACAAATATTTGGTAGAAGAAAAAAGTAGTTAAAAGTTGTGCAGTTTCAATGGAACATCCCTTTTGGTTAGATCTTGGGTGACTTTGTTCTTAGGATTTTTCTGTCCAATCTCTTGATTTCCATAATCAAATGCAATCAAATAGTTACATTTATTCAACTGGGAAGGAACTGTCTACTCCCTAAACATTTTTTTCTCCAGGCATTTTAAACTAATTAGAAACTGGGTTTAACCCAAAGGAAAGAAGGAATGAAGAAGAATGTTCTATATATCTTTTAGTTTATATATTGAAACTAAAAGCAAAAATAAACAAACACTGGGTTTAACCCAAAGGAAAGAAGGAATGAAGAAGAATGTTCTATATATCTTTTAGTTTAAAAGCAAAAATAAACAAACAAAAAAACCAGTCTTTTAAACTCAAACTTGCTTAGTGCATAATAGGAAATGTATAGAACTCCAAATAAACACTAGAAATCTACTGAAATCATCATTTGAACTTAAACTATGTTTATTCTTCATAAGCCTAACAGGACTGGTATTAATTCTAAAAGGTGGTTCATAATTATACATATATATAATCTTACAAAGCAATAGGAAAAATCAGGCAATCCTGTGTGTGTGTGTATATATGTATGTGTGTGTATATATATACATATACATATACATGTGTATATATACATACATATGCATTTATAAATTAAACAAGCCCTTTATAAAATCGAATATCCAAATGTCCAATGAACATATAAAAAGTGCTCATTTTATTAGTTACCAAGAAAATGCAAATTAAAACTATAATATCTTACAGTATTCTTGGAATTCTAATATGCAGCATGATGACTATAGTTGATAATACTGTATTATATGCTTGAAATTTGCTAAGAGAGTAGATCTTAAACATTTTATTTTCCTCCCCAAAAAGGTAACTATGTAAGGTGATGGATATGTTAATCAGCTTGATTGTGGTAATCATTTCACAATGTACATATGTAATAACCTAACATTGCACATCTTAAATATATAGAATTTTTACTTGTGAGTTATAGCTCAATAAAGCTTGGAGGGGGAAAACCACAATATACTACTGTTACATAGGCATGAGAATTTCTAAAATAAAAATGAGGAAAATAAGCATTGGCAAGAATGTGGAACAATTTAAACACACATATATGGCTGATGGGAATTTAAAACTGGTAGGCAGAATCTCATAAAATTTACCTATGAGTATATTATCTCTCAGCAATTTTATTCCCAGGTATATTTTCAAGTAAATATGTACTTATATTTCTGAAATGATACGTCCAGAGATGTTTGTTAAAAGTGAGATTGATTATACTTGTACAAATGGAAACCAACACAAATGTTATCAAAAGCAGATTGATAAGATAATTGTGTTATATTTATACAAGAAAATAAAACTATATAACAATGAAAATGAATGAACTACAATCACATATAACCATATGATGAATCTCACCAGCATAATGTGCAATGAAAGAAGCCAGTCTAAAATGCACATTTGTATTATACAATACCTTTTACAGAATACTCAATAACTAATAAACTAAATTAGTGTATGAAGTGACAAATCAGAATAATGGTAATGCTTAGGGAGAATAGTATCTAGAAGGTGTCAGGAAGGATTCCAGAGTTTCTGGAAAAGTCCTGTTTCTCTATCCAGGAGTTAGTTAACCAGTAAATTCATTTTGTGAAAAATGCATCAGGTTGTATACTTTTGATGGTGCCCTTTTCTGTACATATGACATACTTCAATAAAACATTTATTGTAAAAAGGAGCTGGAGTAAGAATCAGTATTAAAGATCTTGAATGTCTCTTTCTATGAGACAGAGCTTATGTGACACTAATGAACAAAATTTGTTTATTTTTAACACTGCAGCAATCATTAAAAACACTTTTAAGTGTCTCATCTCTTGTCTCTCTTACTTTTATACTCATTATTATAATAAGATAACACCTCAGTGATCAGAGATATAACTTGTTTGTCAACGCAGAAAGAACTAGTTCTATTAAGAGTAATGAAGTGAATCAGAAAATAAGAAAAGTACAAAACATTAGACACTAACAGATATTACTACTGTGAGCAATTCCAAGCTTGTAGAATATTTTTTGGTGTAAAATTCCCGGAAATATGCATGAGATTAGGACTTTTAAACATATTCATTAAATTAAGAGTCAGTCTGAGACATTCATGTCCAATGGAAATGCGTCTTCCCACAGTAGTGTCTAATTTATATTAGTCAGTGTGATTTCAGTGGAACTTCTTTGGAAAAGCAGTGCTGAACCAAACAACATTCTAAGAAAAACTGAAGAAAAAAGGAATTTTGACATAATGTAACTTTTTAAAATTATGAACACAAACAAACAAAAAGGCCCACTAATGATTCAGTGAGAAACATTTGTTTATTCTTCTCTTCAGGAATGGTAAGCTTATAGCATAACAGCTAAAGATGATAGGTTTTAAATAATTTAGTAGGTTATTTTTGTTTGTTTATTTTTTAAAGAGAAAAGAAATTAAAATATTACCACATAGCTTTCAGGATCATAGTGACACAAAACTTAAACTCAAACAGTAGCAGTGTGTGAAAGATGTCAGTGCAAGAGAAACAGACATATAGTTTACAAAAATCCAACCTCTCAACCCTGTTTTCTTTAAAAGTATCATTATATTTCCTTACTTGAACACTTAGTAGTAACTCTTCCTTCCCCCTTGTCTAGCCTGTCAAATCTATCATTAAGCATTACTAATTTAGTCTCTTAGGAGTATCTTGAGAGCGAAGACCAGAGCTGTTAGACTTTGAATACCCAGACTGACACAAATTCATTAAATATGAAAACTTATCAATGACCTGTTGAATGCTTGTACATTTCAGTAGATGAAATAATATGTTCTGTAATTCATATAAA
>NW_007730205.1:61226-66841 GCF_000696425.1 Galeopterus variegatus
AAAATATTTGTGCTTACACAGTGAAAGAAAATTAAAGAGACAGCTACTGATTTCAGAACCTCACATCAAGTTTTCTTGAATCGTGTGTGTGTGTTAAAACTGATTATTCAAACCTTTGTTTCAATCATGTCTTTTTCTTTGCATTGTTTGTGTATATTTGACATTAGAGATGATAATAGGAGGCTTTATCAAAGACTTTTATACAGCAAGAAGTCAGCAGGTGAATGGTATGTGTTTTATTTTTCGTACTTTCTGCAAGTCTCATTTATATACTCATTTCCAGATGAGGACACCATATATCTGCACATTTCCTTCATCTACCACATGAAACACCCTTCACTTTCTTTATATTAGTCACAGTGCATAAAGCGTTTGTAAATAAACTAGCTACAGTGAATCACCCATATTTTCAAGGAATATCAATATCAAATTACATAAAAGACTGCACAAGCAGTTCTAATTTTAAAATGTTTAAATAACAAAGAATTATTTTCATAAAGCTTATTTAAATTTTTTTCTTCTAGCAATTGGCAGCATTAATAAATTATCTGGTCAATTATTAACAGACATCATGTTTGTATGACTAGAGTTAGAGGGATATATGAGAATATTTTCTCTTTTTTCCCTTTTTTTATTTTTTTCTAATCACTGTGTTACAGTTTATTATTTTTAAGAGACAATAGTTAATTTTAATGTAAAATAGAGATATTTATATATTTATAAGGCAAATCTTTGCTATACTCCCCACCCAAAAATCAAACAAAAGTTAGCAAAGGATCAGTTTATTATTAGTTGCTTACATCCTGTAAAACCAGAAAAAGGCTATTTTATAATTTTTCAATCCATGAATGCATTAATTCAGAACAAAGAAAGCCATTGATGCAGAACAGACAGAGCCAAAATACATTGTTAATAAGACTGCAAGATAAAGTACAGTATTTTTATTTGTGGAATATGGCAACTGTAATTGTTGAAAAGTGAAAATTGTTCTCAATTCTTAAGATATTATATATATTCTGTGTAAAACATTAAGATGTTTCCAGGTAGTCTATTTTCTATTATAGATTAGGTAAAATACATTGCTGTTTTAATTAAATTTTTAAATAATATTACTGATGTTAGACCAAAAAATGCTTCTCCCAGTTTTGTTTTTTGTTTTTTGGGGGGTTTTTTTGAAGTGTAATTGACTATACATATTTGTGGAGTACAGAGTTGAATATCAATACCTGTTTATAATGTGTGATGATTAAATCAGGATAATTATGATATTCATCATTGCACAACATAGTCATTTCNTGTCTTTTCACTCTGATAATTGTTTCCTCTGCTATACAGAAACTTTTAAGTATGATATAAGTCAATTTGTTTATTTTTTCTTTTGTTGCTTGTGTTTGGGGGTCTTATTCATAGTCTTTGCCTAGGCCTGCATCCTGAAGTGTTTCTCCTATGTTTTCTTCTAGGAATTTTATATTTTCTGACCTTATACTTAAGTCTTTAATCCATTTTGAGTTGATTTTGGTATATGGCAAGAGGCATGTGTCTAGTTTCATTCTTCTACACATGGATACCCAGTTTTCCCAGCACTATTTACTGAAGAGGCTGTCCTTTCCCCGATGTATGTTCTGGGTACCTTTGTCCAATATCAGTTGACTGTATGTAGAAAGACTGATTTCTGAGTTCTGTATTCTGTTCCATTGGTCTATATGTCTGTTTTGATGCCAGTACCATGCTGTTTTGGTTACTATAACTTTGTAGTATAATTTGAACTCAGGNAGATAAAGTACAGTATTTTTATTTGTGGAATATGGCAACTGTAATTGTTGAAAAGTGAAAAATGTTCTCAATTCTTAAGATACTATATATATTCTGTGTAAAACATTAAGATGTTTCCAGGTAGTCTATTTTCTATTATAGATTAGGTAAAATACACTGCTGTTTTAATTAAATTTTTAAATAATATTACTGATGTTAGACCAAAAAATGCTTCTCCCAGTTTTGTTTTTTGGTTTTTTGGGGTTTTATTTGAAGTGTAATTGACTATACATATTTGTGGAGTACAGAGTTGAATATCAATACCTGTTTATAATGTGTGATGATTAAATCAGGATAATTATGATATTCATCATTGCACAACATAGTCATTTCTTTGTGTTAAGAACATTTGATTTCCTCTGTTCTAGCCATTTTATAACATGCAGTAAATTAATGTTAATTATAGATGCCAAGCTCTACTATGCATCAATATAATTTATTTTTCCTAATTAGCTGCTTTGTGCACATTAATTAATTTCTCACTATCCTCTCTTCCCCTCCCCATTTCCCACCTCTGGTAATCACATCTCTTCTTCTGGACTAATGTGTAGAAAGCTATGCTGTTTACCCTAAGTGAACCATTTTGCAGTAATACACATGTATTGAAACTTATGAGTGAGAACGTGGTACTTCTTTTGGTGCCTGGCTTATTTCATTTAACATAATTTTCTCCAAGTTCATCATGCTGATGCAAAGGCAAAATTTCAATCTTTTTATGGCTGAGTAGTATTCCATTGTGTATATATACCACATTTTCCTTATCCAGTTATCCATTGATGGACATTTAGGTTGGTTCCATACATTGGCTATTATAAATAAAGCTGCAATAAACATGGGAGTGCAGGTATCTTGCCAACATGATAATTTCCATTTCTTTGGGTATATACTCAGAAGTGGGATGCCTGGGTCTGTCTTTACTTGTTTGAGAAAACTCCATACTGTTTTCTATAATGGCTGTACTAATTTGCAGTCCCACCAGCAGTTTAGAAGTGTTCCCCTTTCTCTGCATCCTCGACAGCATTTGTTATTTTTGGTTTTTGTATAATAGCCAGTCTAACTGGGATGAGATGATATCTCATTCTAGTTTTGATTTGCATTTCCCTGATGATTACTGACATTGTGCATTTTTTCATGTACCTGTTGGCCATTTGTATGTCTTCCTTCAAAAAATCTCTATTTATCTCGTTTGTACATTTTTAAATTGGATTATTTGTTGTCTTACAGTGAAGTTGTTTGAGTTCCTTCTATTTTCTGGATATTAATCCTTGGTTGGGTGTATAATTTGCAAATATTTTCTCCCATTCTGTAGATTGTCTTTTCACTCTGATAATTGTTTCCTCTGCTATACAGAAACTTTTAAGTATGATATAAGCCAATTTGTTTATTTTTTCTTTTGTTGCTTGTGTTTGGGGGTCTTATTCATAGTCTTTGCCTAGGCCTGCATCCTGAAGTGTTTCCCCTATGTTTTCTTCTAGGAATTTTATATTTTCTGACCTTATATTTAAGTCTTTAATCCATTTTGAGTTGATTTTGGTATATGGCAAGATGTATGTTCTGGGTACCTTTGTCCAATATCAGTTGAATGAATGTAGACAGACTGATTTCTGAGTTCTGTATTCTGTTCCATTGGTCTATATGTCTGATTTGATGCCAGTACCATGCTGTTTTGGTTACTATAACTTTGTAGTATAATTTGAACTCAGGTAAGGTAATGCCTCCAGCTTTATTATTTTTTATTTTTTGTTCATGATTGCTTTGGCTATTTGGGGTCTTTTGTTGTTCCACATGAATGTTAGAATTATTTTTTCTATTTCTGTGAAGAATGTCATTGGAATTTTGATTGGGATTGCTTTGGGTAGTATAAACATTTTCACAACATTAATTCTTTCAATCTATGAACATAGAATGTCCTTCCATCTTTTTATGACCTCTTTAATTTCTATCGTTAGTGTTTTGTAGTTTTCATTGTAGATATCTTTTACCTCCTTTGTTAAATTTATTCCTGGATATGTATGTATATATGTGTGTGTATGTATGTATGTGTGTATGTGTATATGTGTATGTGCATGCGTGTGTGTGTGTGTGTGTGTGTGTGTGTGTGTGTATTTGGTAGGTATTGTAAATGTGGTTGCTTTCTTGATTTCTTTTTCTGCTAGTTTGTTATTTGTGCATAAAAATTCTACCTATTTTTGTATATTGATTTTGTAACCCATATCTTTACTGAATTTATCAGCTCTAAGAGTTTTTTGATGGTCTTTAGCTTTTTCTCCATACATAGGATCATGTCATCTGCAAACAGGGACAATAGGATTTCATCTTTTTTGATTTGGATGCCCCTTATTTCTTTCTCTTTCTTTGTTGTTCTGTCTAGTTTTTTCTTTTTAACCAAAACTGTGAAACCCAATTGCAATTAACCAGAGAATGTATTTAGCTTCTCAGCAAGTAAAGGAGTTAAACTGGCTATAGGTACTCTTTGCCTCAAAACTATAGAGCCAGAAACTGACCATATTTTGGTGCTATGCATTTTTCCTTGGCATTATTCTGACACAACTTTTCACACATGAAAAAAAATTTCTCCCTTGAATGTTTCTATGTTAATGTTATGGAAATATTTGCTGTCATATATGGAATGCATAGTCTGCTCTATGTCATGTTTATGCTGTATAACAGAATTCAGGGCAGTATAAGAAAGAGTCCCACAAAGAGTCTTGCCAGGAAACTGCAAGGAGAGATCTGTGCTTTATTGACAGTTGTGCTAACTTATTACACTATGAATTATAATTAGTGATAAATGACAAAAAACAGTAAATATTTACTTCAAGAGCCTAAGAGTTACAGCCAGTAAAAAAATAAATAAATAGAGTTACAGCCAGTAAAAAAATAAATAAATAAATAAGTAAATAACTTCAGAACACCTTTATGATCATTAAAACTTTGAGAAGTAAACAAGGCTATTATGAGTCTTTGAATTCTATGAATAAGAAAAATTATTATCTAGAATTTATGTAACACTGCTGGGAGTACATAGTAGGTCAAAATAGCATGTCTTTCTGCCATAGAAAAAATCATCAGAAAATAGAATGAAAATAATTATTTATTTATTATAAATTAAAACATTTTACTAACAAAAAATTGCTCTCCTCCTTTATAATTGATGTCTCATTGTATCAAATTATTAATGAAATAAATTATAATTACCTAACCCAGCCCTATCTTCACATGACTTTGTGGGGGCACAGCTCTCTCTGTCACAATAGCATTATCAATAAGATCTTAATCACATGTAATATCAAATTAACATTACAACTGTTGACAATTTGTCTCCCTGTATCAAGATCCAAACAAGTTGCACATGTTTGGTTTACATGACTCTTAAGTCTCCTTTAATAACAATAGATGAAACTTTAGCATGATAGCATTAAAAATCGTTGCAAAGTGCTCAATATTTAAGATAAATCCTTCAAAATTCAACAAAAGTAATTGTTCAAAATGTATCTTGTTCATCAGTATGGTTTTTCTTAGTGCTAATGTTGAAATTGCTGAATGCTCTACAACTGCAAAATAGCAATCATTTAAAACTATCCATGATTAGATAAGACTACATATAATGTTGTTATGCAGGTTTACATTCAGCAGAAGTGCTACAATTAGTCTTATTATTTTTTTTTTGTCAGTTGTAGAATCTGAATAGATAAAAATTAGCATAGAAAATTTGATCTCGAAAAAATAGTTAAAATATGATGATAGAAAGTCTATATTTAATGCAGTTAGTTTTTTGAATCCTATTTTGTATTTAAATATGA
>NW_007730205.1:66921-69652 GCF_000696425.1 Galeopterus variegatus
CAGTATGGTTTTTCTTAGTGCTAATGTTGAAATTGCTGAATGCTCTACAACTGCAAAATAGTAATCATTTAAAACTATCCATGCTTAGATAAGACTACATATAATGTTGTTAGGCAGGTTTACATTCAGCAGAAGTGCTACAATTAGTCTTATTATTTTTTTTTGTCAGTTGTAGAATCTGAATAGATAAAAATTAGCATAGAAAATTTGATCTCGAAAAAATAGTTAAAATATGACGATAGAAAGTCTATATTTAATGCAGTTAGTTTTTTGAATCCTATTTTGTATTTAAATATGACTTTTTCTTTATATTCAATGTAATGAGCTACTGGCTAGATTTTTAATGTTATCAAATGAGTTTTTTTAATTGTTACTCTACAGTTTATGAGGGAGCTTGATAGTAAAGTAATCATGCTAATGCAGACTAGTTCCTTCTAGACAGTTTTGCAGCTGGTTTTTCAAACTGAATATAGTGTTTGACATTTTTTAATACATTAGAAAAAATACCTACTTAAAATACCTACTGCCATGTTATTTGCTGATTTCTCAAGTATGTGAAATAAAATAGAAGTCCTAAAAAAATCCCCTAAAAATTTTACAAATGTCACCATCATGTTAAAACTGGAATTAAAAAAAAAAAAAAAGCTTAGAAAACAGTCTTCAAAATATGTGTTTTAAAATGAACATGAAAATGGCCATTAGTACTCTATACTAATATGTATTTTTATGATCGAAAAATATATCAAAAGTGAAATGGAAAATTGGCTCAGCTATGCAGATATTCATTCAATTTAAGCAAAAATTTTTGGTGGCACGAATTATCACAAAATTGCTTCAATTCTTCACTTTATGTTGTGTATGTGTAAGCAGAAAGTAAGATGAACCCTATCAGCAATGATGAAATAACCCTATTTTTATGGCAGTGGATTTTTTCCAGATGCAGAAATATTTAAGTACACTGCTTAAAATTTATATTTTTATTATTTCATTTGCTGATATCTGAATCCGAAGCATAGGTTGTTACAAGGGCATATGTTCTTACTGCTAGCTCATCTGTGCCAATAAAGTAAAAGGCATCTCTCTCTATATATATTTATAAAGACTTTTACCTTTGATTTACCCTGCTCACCAGTGTCATCCTTATATTCAAAGGTTTGCTTTACATTGTTAATTCAAACACCCAATATTTGTGTATTGAAATATACTTAACCTAATTACCTGATTTTAATTATATAATATCCCTCATGGAGACAATATAATATAATTATGGTCATATTTTTTCTTATAGAATTTGAAAAATCCTACCACTACACTATTTCAAACAATATAAACCCAAAAGACCAGTGAGAACATCTTTCTGCTTTTGTTTATGTGACCTATGGACTGTTGACTTTTATTTTGCATCTCACACCTGGCGAGCTATGAGAGCAGTTACTGCCCTGCCTTGACCTCTGCATCCTAGTCAGCACCCCCACTTTCTGTCTGCTGAGTCTTGGCAGAGACAGTTTTTACTTCCTTAGTAGGAACACCTGTTTCTTCTCTGCTCACTGTTTGGTCTCGAGAGCACCTCTGTGATCTCACAGATCAAATAATTTTCATCATGCTAGTCCTGCCACATCTGGCTCTATGGCTCACCATGGCTTGACAAAACTTCACAATGCTTACCCGACACAGGCAACCTTTACACACACAGGATTCGGTAGTTCAGTCATTTTATTACTTGATATTTGAATAAGAATAATTTTGTCTATCACATTTACTTATTTAATACTAAAAATTATTTCTCTAAAACAAGTTATTTGGCAAATCCACTAATTAGTAGCTCAGATATGGCAAATATGATAATATAATATGATTTTACAAATTACTCACTTGGTTTTATTACTTCATAGGCAAATTATATGTATACCTAAATGTATTTTAATATATACTCAGCCCTCCAAATTTGTGGGTTTCACATCCATGAATTCAATCAACCTCAGATGGAAAATATTTGGAAAATAAAAATTCCACAAAGTTCCAAGAAGCAAAACTTGAATTTGCCACACAAACATACTATGCTAGCCCAATGCCAATGAAGTGATGTACAGGCATTGTGTTTGGTATTGTAAGTAATCTTGACATGATTTTAAATATAGGGGAGTATATGTGTAGGTTGTAAACACATACTATGTCATTTTATATAAGGGACTCGAGCATCTGCAGATTTTGGTATCTGTGGAGTTCCTGGAACCAATCCCTCAAGGATACCAAGGGACAACTCTATCTTTAGACTTCTGTAATTTAAAAAAGTACTCCACAAAATAATTTGAATAGTAATTCTAGTTATTTATATGAGTAAAATTTATGTTAAGCAGATTTATTCTAAGAAAACTTCACCAATACACTCACCAATAGAAAGGATTGCCTTATGTTGTATCATTATAGTTATAGAAGTCTTGTAGTTAACTTAATTTTCTACATCACCTACAAAAAAAACATTAATCCTCTAAAAATGCCAACTGCTGCAAGATTGCATAGCTAACACTAAGGAACATGATTTTTATGAAGATCACAGTGATTCAGAAATTTCTAAGAAAATAATTTATATTTGTTTTACAAATAATTTTCTTAATTTTTGAAAAGACCACATTCTTAAATTGAAAAATAGAGGAAATTCTAATTTATCATAGTGGATGAGTTGGAAGAAAGTAGGAGAAATATTTCCTAGAACGGTGATCTAAATATTATT
>NW_007730205.1:70053-71810 GCF_000696425.1 Galeopterus variegatus
TACATCACCTACAAAAAAAACATTAATCCTCTAAAAATGCCAACTGCTGCAAGATTGCATAAGCTAACACTAAGGAACATGATTTTTATGAAGATCACAGTGATTCAGAAATTTCTAAGAAAATAATTTTATATTTGTTTTACAAATAATTTTCTTAATTTTTGAAAAGACCACATTCTTAAATTGAAAAATAGAGGAAATTCTAATTTATCACAGTGGATGAGTTGGAAGAAAGTAGGAGAAATATTTCCTAGAACGGTGATCTAAATATTATTGTTTTTAAAAAGTATAATGACTAAATAAAATAAATGCTCATATACCAAGCACCCTAAATTGAAAAACATAATAATTAACAGGTGATTATAGCTCTTTTTGTTTTTTATTCAAGACGTAAAGACAGAAGAAAGTTGAAGCCCCTAGTGTTTTATTCCAATCTCTCTTCCACCCTAGACTCAACCACTCTCATGAATCTGGGGTCCTTGGCTTCCTTTCATAATACTAAATATGTTATATATATACAGTATTTTTTAACATTTTAAGTTCTGTAATTTTTTTCACTTTGCATGTGAGATTATCAGACATGTTATATTTATTCAGCAGTATGATTTCAGGACTGTAGGTGTTGATATGCACTGACAAGTATTTGTTTCTTTCCTTAAGAGTGACATTTCAGACTTACCATGTTTTGTGCTATGAAAACAAACCTGTGATAAACACCTATAGATATGCCTTCATGTGCTCATGTGTAAGAATTATTTTTAATGTAAAAGTGGGATTTCTGGTTCATGGGTTATTTTTATTTGTATCACCCAATCATGACTGTTCTTTGAATGATCAGACCCTGTCTTCAACTTGAGAGGAGCAATTTCATCCCTCCTGCCAGGTTTGGATGAAACAAGAAGGCAGCAACATTTGGAAAGAAGCTTAATTATAGTAATGGTGCCCGAGAGAAAAACAACCAAAAAGTCAGGAAACCAGTTATGGAGATCAAAATATACTTTTAAAAATATATTTTTTATTCTGTGAAAAGAACTCTTGAAGTGGTATGATGTTTATTTTAGGCAAAAAATAATAATAATAATAGTGTTCAAATGTGAGGTGCTGTTTATATCCTTGGAAACCAGAATATGACTTGAGATTTCCTAAATTGTAATGATAGAGCTACCTATCCAAAATGAGATAACCAGTGTTCAAAAAGAGGAAACGCTTCCATATCCACTCTTGGCATTCTATAAGGAATATGGCTTCCTTTTTTATTTTAATTTTTTTTATTATTAGCATATTCATTTTTACAAATTGTGATGTTTCTTTATGCCTTTTGCCTGACTTGTCACTTCCCAATCTCCCTCCCTCCTCCCCCACATCTCTAACATTCTTAGGTTTGTTCTCCCCTTCTGAAAGTTCAGCCTATTGCTGTGATCTTTTCTTTCTTTCTTTCCTTCATTCCTTCCTTTTTCCCTCCTTCCCTTACACTACCCTTCCTTCCTAGCAACCAGTTATGAGTGAGAATATATGGTATATCTGTTTCTTTGTCTGGTTTATTTCACTTAATATAATATTCTCTACACTCATTCATGCTGCTACAAATGGCAGAATCTCTTTCTTTTTTATGGCTGAGTATTATCTCATTGTATATATATGCCACATTTTCTTTATCCAGTCCTCCATCGATGGACGCTTAGGTAGGTTCCATACTTTGGCTATTGTAAGTAGAGCTGCAATGAACATGGGAGTGCAGGTATCCCTTTGACATGATG
>NW_007730205.1:71974-73387 GCF_000696425.1 Galeopterus variegatus
TTTGCTTTACTTTACAGTTATTTGAATTCTTTGTATATACTGGATATTAATCCCTTGTCAGATGTATAGTTTGCAAATATTTTATACCATTCCATAGGTTGACTTTCTGCTCTGTTGATTATTTCCTTTGCTGCATAGAAACTTTTTAGTTTGATAAAATCCCATTTATTTATTTTTTCTTTTGTTGGTGTTTTATTTGTGCTTTTGGGGTCTTATTCATAAAGTCTTTGCCCAGTCCTATTACCTGGAGTGTTTGCCTGACATTTTCCTCTAGGAATTTTATGGATTCAGGTCTTATATTTATGTCTTTAATCCATTTTGAGTTGATTTTGGTACATAGTGAGAGGTATAATCATCCCACATACTTACAGCCAACTGATCTTTGACAAAGGCAGCAAGAACATACATTGGGGAAGATACATTCTCTTCAATAAATGATGCTGGGAAAATTGGACTATGGTTTCTTAAACCTGGAAAGAAATGTTTACTGGTTCTATGGAGGAAAATAAAGACAAGAGCTACTATGGACATGTAGATCTGCCATCTTGTGTCTCATCTAAACATTACTCTGGAAAAAATCAGTTAACCTCTACAGCCTCAATTTCCTACCCTTGACATAATCATAACAGGATCTACCTTGCTTTTGTCACTGACTTGTATTGAAGTAATTATGAATCAAAATAATGGATATGAATGAGTTTTTAAAAACTGACAAGATTATGTAAATGTATGCAGTGATTATTCAGCATTTCCTGACACATTCATAAAATAATAAGAGCAATGAGTATGTATGGCTTTGGCGACAGGGAATATAATCTCTTTGAGACTTCAAACAATAAATATATGACCACTTACTGCTATGAAAACCATATACACACACACACGCACACACAGAGTCTTATAATTAAATACCTTGATGCAGTACATGGTGCTGTAAAATATAATTTGAAACAGATACTACAAGAAGAACATCCTTGAACATGTTTATGTCTTGATGGCAGTTCAGTTGATTGTAACACTATCCTGGCATTGAATCTGTGTTAATCAACAGCCTGAGTAAATGAACCAAAAAAGTGTCTTATGATTGCTTTTAACCTCAGCAAAGACAGAGGCCACAACAGCCACAATAACAGCTTTGTGGATGCCAAGGGAATTGGTACCCTGCCATTCCTTGTATAAGCTGACAGCTGTTAAGTCATCTCTGGTGTAATTGCTATTTGTTTTACTCTATAATTTTGGGCATTTGATTTTGGCTGTTAAATTTCAAAGTTAGCATAGAAATTATGTCAAGCTACATTGAGTTATAATATTTTTTATATTGCTTGAATCAATCAATTGTTGCTCATTTTCAATAATTTATCATATATGAGGAGTAGTTTCGTATAAATATATATATTTGACAGGTTCCCAGAT
>NW_007730205.1:74528-82637 GCF_000696425.1 Galeopterus variegatus
ATTAATATTTACTGTCCAGATATTAAAATAAATTAAATAGGTAATATACTAGGTAATATACTTAATATATAGATATACATATAATGAATACTAAATAAACATTATGAGGAAACCAGAAATATTGTTAAGTTGAAATGATAGTAGGTTTTAAAGGTCTTTGGCAGTTATAAAAATATTTCTCTGATTTTGTAGAACATGGGTCAGGGAAGATTATTGGAAATTATTCTGTAAACTCATCTCAAAGACACATGGATTTTAAAATGAGAGCACTGTATGTTCTAACGAAAAATGATACTCAAGATTCATTTTCATGTGAAAAACACAATAGAACAGAATAATCCCGCTTTGATGTATAGATAGATATAGATAGGCAGATAAATATAGATATAAAAATAGCTATCTCTCTACATCTATCTGTATCTATCTTTCTATATTTGTCACTATATTTTTTTTCAAATTTTCTTCATGCATATCTAAATACATATACTATACATATACACACACACATACACAATTATAACTATTTTAAAGGTGGAAAATTGAGGCTGTAAAGCTTAAGTGACTTTCCAGTATGATATTTGGAAAATGTCAGATCTGCAGGTCCATAGTGGCTTTTTTTCCCCCCCCTCCATACAGCCAGGTAAGCATTTCTTTCCAGGTTTATGAAGCTATGTTCTTTATAGAATGCCAAATACTCACAGAAAAATAAATAAATAGCAATGGTCTTTCCATAGCAGAACTGGAAGACCCAATGTAAAAGATTTAAAAAATCTGTGCAGGTATTACTTAGTCACTGGTAATAATGTGGAACAACAGGAGCATTTATTCATTGCTGGTGAGAATGCAAAATGGTAAAGACACTTTGGAAGACAATTTGGCAGTTTCTTACAAAGCCGAACATAGTCTTATCACATTATCCAGCAATCATGATCTTAGATTTTTACCCAACTGATTTTAAAACATGTCCACACAAAATCTTGCAAATGAATATGTATAGCAGCTTAATTCATAATCACCAAAAATTTGAAGCAAACAAAATATCTTTCAATAAATACAGGGATAAACAAACTATGGTACATTCATATATTGGCCTACTACTTAGCAATAAAAAGAGATTAACTGTCAAATCATGAAAAACTTGAAAGAATCATACATAAATATTGCTAAATGAAAGAAGCCAGGCTGGAAAAACTACGTAATATATAATTCCATTTAGATGACATTCTGGAAAATGCAAATACTTTTATAGAATATAGATACAGTAAAAAGATCAAATGATTGCTAGGGCTTCGGGGGGAGTGCATTGACTAGATGAATCATCTAGGATTTGGGGAAGTGTTAATATTATTCTGTATGATACTGCAATGATGGATGCAAAACAGTGTGAATTTGTCAAAACTCATAGAACTTTATAGCATAGAATGAACATTAGTGCCTACAAGCTCAAAAAATACATATTTAGGGGCCGAACCCGTGGCTCACTCGGGAGAGTGTGATGCTGGTAGTGCTGAGGCCGCGGGTTTGGATCCTACGTAGGGATGGCTGGTGTGCTCACTGGCTGAGCCTGGTGCAGGCGACACCAAGACAAGGGTTACGATCCCCTTACCAGTCACACACACACACAAAATACACACACACACACACACACACACACACATTTAGGAGGTAGAGGAATCCCGTGATGGAATGCAGAATGTGATGAAATAATTGTGTTAAAACATTTATGAAAAAACATCAGTGAAGTGTGTTATGTGGGGAGTGGGGTGGAGATGCTGGCCCAAGTGACTTTGGAAGGGAGTGGAGTCTAAAGAACAAAAGCAAAAGGAGCTGTACATAAGCTCTGTACTCTAGTAGATGGAAGTTTCCCTCCCACCATGTAGTACAAATTTACGATCAGAAATTGCTATATACATATAGTAGAATGAAACAATTATGTAAATGGTTGAAGGAGGGTAAAGCAGGATTTCTCGCTTTTGGTTTGGGACATTACAAACAATCAAGGTAGAAGGCTAGGTTGTACCTCATAGTAATGGATCAGAGTTTAAGGCATCAGTATAAGGTCATGTTTAACTTAGTATTTACACACATAAATATATATAGAGAAATATTTATAGATGCGTGTGTGTGTATGCAGGTTAGTATACACACATATTTCCTTGTTCTTCCAGCTGAGAGGATCTTCAGTGAAATAACACCACAGTAGCCATGAGCATAGCACCAAGATCTTGGTTTCTAATACCATTCTTCAAAAAAAGAAATGAGGACCCTGGAAAATTAGCTGATTCTGGGGCTGGGCAGGCTTATACAAGATAAGTTGGATATGATGAGGTTTGTCAAAGACACATGAACCAACAGAAACAGCCCCCAGTGGTCAAAGCTAGAATGATTTCAGATTTGAGCAACCAAGTAAATAAAGTAATACTGGACTGTAACCCCAAATATAAAATAATTATCTAAGAATTCATACTAATATATAAATAAATGATAGAATAAATAAACAAATGGGGTAAATAGACAAATCTTTGGTTCAGAAGAATTCCAAACAACATATGTAGATACTATTTTCTTAAGGAAACGAAGAATAACTCCCCAGTCCTTAAGTGTGGGTCACCACAAATAGTGACTTCCTTTCAAAGATTATAGCAGCTACAGAGGAAAAAGTTAAGCTGTATTTGTTCAAATTCTGTATACAATTATAAATAGATTTTATATTACCTGCTATAATTAATAACATCAATTCTAAACTGATTTTCTTATTTCACTTGTTTGGTTATCTTTTATTAACAACAGAGAAATAATAGTTGTGTTCTAGCAAAAACCAGAAAACTTAATCAAGAATGTATTTTCAGAAGCATAGAGCGATATTAAAATTAATTTCACTATATTATGAAGCTGTCAACAAAATTTTGTTCCCTTGACATATTATCTCAACTCTTCTAAATTCTAAGTACAGTAAAAATTTCAGGAGCTTTTTTTCAAATTTAGATCATTCTTTTTTTTCATTCAGATCCTGAGCCCATGTATCATACTTTCACACCACAGACACGAAAGGANTTTTTTTTCATTCAGATCCTGAGCCCATGTATCATACTTTCACACCACAGACACGAAAGGAAGAAAAGTGCACAATTTATATTTGAAGCTTTCTAAAAAGAAATATGGAAGAAGAAATTGGGCAAGGTGATTCAATAATATTTGTAGATTCTTACAGACTGATCCATTTTGAAGCATGTTACATATGGGCCACAACCAAGCAATGACACTGTTACGAAAAAGTAAAGATACCAAAGCTATTGAAGGCTTCTGAAGGATTACTTATCATCAAAGAAAAAATTCTAATATTCACATAGTGTACATTGTTGTCCTGGATGAAAGCAATGTTCCAATGCTAGAGACATTTAGTAGAGTCTTCATTACTACTTGTTAAAGATTTAGTTCAATATATGCAGTGACATTTTTCTAAGACTCTGGCCAATTTTTTTAACAAATCTGTCAGCTGGCATTTCAATGGGCGTTGATAAATTTGAATTTTTACATTTCCTTTGTATAAAATAGTCTCATTATCTGTAGACCCATATGTCCCAGATAGGTAGGTAGGTAGGTAGGTAGGTAGGTAGGTAGGTAGGTAGATAGATAGATAGATAGATAGATAGATAGATAGATAGACAGATAGATAGATGATATGATACATTTTTTTAAATGATTTTTTTTATATAAGATGTCATACCATATACATCATGTTAGATTAGTGGGATAAATGAGGGGGGCAAATAACAATGTTTTAAATATTTAAACCAGAATATTTTTTCTATAAAAGGTAAAACATTTACATTAAATTATATTCAAATAATACATATTATAAATTTAACAATTCTGTTAGGTATGTATTAGCAACTAGTACTAGAATATTTTCCCTTCCAGGAAATAAATACTAACTGTTTTCAGTTGGTGGTCAGGAATAAGCACAGGAATCTGGTCCCTTAGAAAAGAACAATATACCAGGGGAGCCCCACAATAACACCATATTTCTGAGGTACATGATGGTGGAGCTTAAGAAGAATAGTAATTTTCCCAAGCTGAGGAAACAAAGAACAGAGATTGGGTCTGCTAAGTACAGAGAATTTCCTGGCAAGTAGAAGAAAGCTCTTCAGAAAGGAAATTCCAGAAGTCTGCACAGAAATCCTTTAAGTTTTTTCTAAATACAAAGGAGCAAGTGTCTAGGCAAGACTCTACCAGACCAAAAAGAAAAGAGCTATTGGAAACCTATGAGCCAAATAGAGAAAAATTCTAGACGTTAAAAGAACAAATATGGGGCCGGCCCAGTGGCGCACTGTAGCAGGGCGCCGCTTGAGAGCGCGGCGGCGCTCCCACCCAGGGTTCAGATCCCACATACAGACTGGTTCCCGCTCACTGGCTGAGCGAGGTGCGGGGGCAACACCGAGGGTTGTGATCCCGTTGCCGGTCCGGTCCGGGCACGACACTGAGGGTTACGATCCGTTGCCAGACACGAAAAAAAAAAAGAACAAATATGTGATGCATAATTATGAACACTCCCGTCAATAAAAACAGATGCAGAGATTATAGATATATTGAACGTAGAACAAAAGACATTAAATTGAGTACAGTAGATATATTTAAAGTTTAAAGAAAATGAACATAATGAGTGAAGAGATAGTGAATATCAGTTTAAAAAAACATATAAACAACATAAACATTCGAGACCTAAAATATTTACAACTTGAAATTAAAGACAAACTGGATGTTTATCATGGAGTGATGTTGAATTTTGTCAAATGCTTTTTTAGCATCCATTGATATAATCATGTGGTCTTCGTCCTTGCTATTGCTAATGTGGTATATCAGCACAAAAACCAAATCTTTTTGTTGTGCTATTGTATTCTGTTTCCTAATATCTTGTTGAGGATTTTTGCATCTGGTATTAATGTCAGATTAGATAAGATGAAAGGAAAGTGCATTTGATTTTTGATGCACTAGAATTTAGACAATGCAATAGAAACTATCCATATAATATCCATGTAAATGAAATACTTGAAAGGCTGAAAGGAATGAACACAACCTTAGTGACCAGAGGGGAAAAGAAAGACTTAAAAAAATGCCTTAGTGGGGCCGACCCTGTGGCGCACTCGGGAGATCCTATATAGGGATGGCCAGTGCACTCACTGGTTGAGCGCAGTGCGGGCATCACCATGCCAAGGGTTGTGATCCCCTTACCGGTCACAAAAAAGACAAAAAAAAAAAAATGCCTTAGTGACTATTAGAACAATATCATGTGCATTAAAATATACATAATTGGAATCCTATGTGGAAAGGTTGGAGACATTGAGATAGAAAACCAACAAAAGAAATAAGGCTGAAAATTATCCAAATTTGTTGGAAAATAGCATTCAATAAATATAAGAAGCTAAATGAATACCAAACAAAAACTGCAAAGAAAATGTCACCTGATCATGCTAGTCGAATTGCTGAAAACTAATAATAAAAAATCTTAAAAAATAAAACAAAAGGAACATACACAAAGAAATGAAGAAAATAATTACCTTTGGCTTTTCTTCAGAGATAATACACATGATAAAATAAGAAATGACATCTTTAAAATGCTGCAAAAAAAAATAAAAATAAAAAAGCTAAAACTACAACAAGGATAAGAGGGTTTCAAAATGAAGGCCAATTAAGAAATTGTTAGGTAAACAAAATTTTAGAAAATGTGTCATCAGTAAACATGTAATAGGCACTACAGAAAATCTTAAAGGAAGTTATTTAGAACAAGTAATAGGAAACTTGATGGAAACTCAGATCTACACAAATGATTGAAGAATGTTAGAAAGTATGTACGTTTGGAAATATGTAATAATTTAGTAATTTTATAATCATCTGGAAAATATACTTGTTTAAGTTAAAATGTAGCAATAATGGGTTCTGAAATTCATACATTTGTAAAGTCAAAGATATTACACCTGACAAAAGGGGTTAAACAGAAGAATATTGGTGTAGGTTTTTAATACCTTATGTCAAGTGGCATAACAGTAAATAAGATAAGGTAAGGAAACATAGTGCAATTGTGACAGGAAACACTAAAAAGCTACAAAAACTTATACTTTAAAAGCTAATAAAAAAAGATAGGATTGAGTAGAAAAAGTACTTGGTTAGCACAAAACAGGAAAAATATAAGAGACAAGAGATATAAAGAAGAACTGAGAGTTAGAAAGCAATTAGCAAGAGGAAGCACTTGTACAAAACTGTATTAATGCTTAAGTATAAATGGACTAAATTCTCCAATTAAATTAAAATATTCTCAAAATAAATTTGTAAAAGAAAAAATATATATATTATTTACAGGATATAGACTTTAAATATAAAAAATCCCAGATAGGTTAAATGTAAAATGATGGAAAATTAATATTCTGGAGACACTAATAATATAAAAATTAGACTGTCTATGTAGATATCACAGATAAACAAGGAGTATTATCAAAAATAGAGAGATATTCTGTAAGGTGAAAAGAATCAATTAATAAGAAGCCATAAGAATCCTGTATGCATACACAGATGTTTAACATATCTAAAAGCAGTTTAAAATTACATGAAGCAAAAGCTACCAGAACTAAAAAGGAACTATATCCACTATTGCAGATATAAATTTGAACATTAATTTCTTAAAAATTTACAAGATAAAAAGGCAAAATTCAATGAAGCTGTAGAAAATTTAAACAATGCTATCCGTCAACCTACCTTACTTTTTATTTGTAGAACACTAGACCCAACAACAGATGAATACACGGAATATGGATCTTCTTGAATATTTTTACTGTGCCAGCGTAACCTTGATGGCAAAACCAAATAGAACATATACACAGACATACATGCATGCATACACACATATATATGTATATATACATGCATAAACTCATCTCAATACATGCAGAAAAACATGAAATGAAAATCAACATCAAATATTATTTCCCACTACATAGGTTGTCTTTCTGCTCTGTTGATTGTTTCCTTTGCTGTGCAGAAGCCTTTTTATTTGACATAGTCCCATTTATTTTTCCTTTTGTTTCTTGTGCTTTTGGATACTTCAACAAGGGATTAATACCCAGAATATATAAAGAACACAAACAACTATACAGTAAAAAAAAAAAAAAAAAGTCTTCTAATTAAAAAAAATGGGCAAAGGAGATGAATGCACACTTTTCAAAGGAAGACATACAAATGGCCTACAGGTATATGAAAAAATGCTCAACATCACTAGTAATCAGAGAAATGCAAACTTCTCTGTGCAAAACTTCATTGAGATATCATCTCATCCCCACTTAGACTATTATCAAAAGACAGGAAATAATAAATGCTGGCTAGGATGCAGAGAAAGGGGAACCCTTATACACTGTTGGTGGGGTTGTAAATTACTATAGCCATTGTGGAAAACAGTATAGAGATTTATCAAACAGCTACAGATAGAACTACCATACAATCCAGCAACCCCTACTTTGGTTTATACCCAAAGGAATGGAAATCATCATGTCAAAGGGATACCTGCACTGTCATGTTTACTACAGCTCTATTCACAATAGCCAAGCTATAGAACCAACCTAAATGTCCATTGACAGACAACTGGATAAGGAAAAATATGGTGTATACACACACACACACACACACACACACACACACACACACACAATGGAATACTACTCTGCCATAAAAAGAATGAAATTTTGCCATTCGCAGCAGCATAGATGAGTTTGGAGAAAATTATGTTAAATGATATAAGCCAGGCACAGAAAGAGAAATACCCATGTTCTCACTCATAAGTGGGAGCTAAAAAATAAACAAATGAATAAATAATAAGTTGTTGTTTCAGAAGAAGAAGTAAAACTGTGGTTACTAAAAGGAGGAAAGGAGGAGAGGAGATAGTGAGAGGTTGGGTAATGGATACAAAACAGCTAGATAGGAAAAATAAGTTCTATAAGTGTATAGTCAAGCTAGGTATCTATAACTAACAATAATTTACTGCACTTTATCAAATGGCTAGAAGAGAGGAGCTCAAATGTCCATATCACAGAGAAATGATTAAGTTTTACAATGATGAATACG
>NW_007730205.1:84296-86250 GCF_000696425.1 Galeopterus variegatus
GATTATAGCCAGTCTGACTGGGGTGAGATGATATCTCAATGTGGTTTTGGTTTGCATTTCTCTGATTACTAGTGATGTTGAGCATTTTTTCATATACCTGTAGGCCATTTGTATGTCTTCCTTTGAAAAGTGTGCATTCATCTCCTTTGCCCATTTTTTTTAATTAGAAGACTTTTTTTTTTTTTTTAACTGTATAGTTGTTTGTGTTCTTTATATATTCTGGGTATTAATCCCTTGTTGAAGTATCCAAAAGCACAAGAAACAAAAGGAAAAATAAATGGGACTATGTCAAATAAAAAGGCTTCTGCACAGCAAAGAAAACAATCAACAGAATGAAACAACCTACAGAGTGGGAGAAATTTTTTACTAACTATGCATCTGACAAGGGATTAATATCCATGACATACAGGGAACTCAAGCAATTATGCAGTAAAAAACAAACAAACAAACAAACAAACAAACAAATAACCCAAGTAAAAAATGGGCAAAGGAAATGAAGAGACATTTTTCAAAGGAAGACATACAAATGGCAAACAGGTACATGAAAAAATGCTCACCATCACTAGACATCAGGGAAATGCAAATTAAGACCACATTGAGATATCATCTCACCCCAGTTAGACTGGCTATAATAAAAAAGACAGAGAATAACAAATGCTGACAAGGATGTGGAGAGAAGGGAATGCTCCAACACTGTTGATGGGGCTGTAAATTAGTACAACCACAATGGAAAACAGCATGGAAGTTTCTCAGACAACTACAGATAGATCTTCCTTATGACCCAGCAATCCCAGTTCTGGGTATATGCCCAGAGGAATGGAAATCATACCTGACTCCCATGCTCATCACAGCTCTCTTTAAAATAGCCAAGATATGGAACAAACCTAAATTTCCATCAATGGATGGCTGATAATTGGATAAGGAAACTGTGGTATATATACAGCATAAAAAAGAATGAAATTCTCCCATTTGTGACAACATGGATGAGCTTGGAGAGATTTATGTTGAGTGAAATAAGCCAAGTACAGAGGGATTAAATACTGCGTGTACTCACACATAAGGGGGAAATAAGAAAGAAAGAAGGAAGGAAAGAAAGCCCACAGTCGTGTGTTGGACTTGCAGATGGAGAGAACATACCTAGGGATATAAAGTGGAGTTGGGGAATGGGGGAGGGGGAGGGACATTGGGGATAATTGAGTGTGGGACATTGGGTATAATCACAATTTGTGGTAATGGGCATGCTGTTAGTATGGATCTGGTCTTCACATCTTGGGCATGAGGGCTGACAATCAGCTTTGTATCTCATGAATATTCATAACCCCCCCAGAAGGGAAAAAAATTGTAATGGAAACAATATATTACAACAGCTTTAAAACGTAAACATTAAGAATAAATATAATAACACACTTAGAAAAATAATACACGGTTACATGCAATGTATTATCAAAATGTATTAAAGAAGATCTAAACAAATGTAATGGTATACAATATCCATTTACTGGGAAGCTTAATATATTTAAGATGATAATTATTGCTATATTTGTCTATAAATTCACCACCACCACCACATTCAGATTCCAGCTGGAGTGTAAAAAAATTGAAAAGCTGATTGAAAATGTATGTGGAATACAAAAAATATGTAGTAGAATCGAAATAAAATCTTGAAAAATTGGAGGGCACACAATACCAGACTCCAAGATTACATACAAACAAATATAAAAGCATATTGATGAGGAGAGTTTCCAGACACACAGCTACCTACTGTCAATTGTTTAAGTAGAATGCCAAAGCTATTTATCCTGAAAAGAAAAATTTATTTTAACAAATTGTCTTGTAACAACTAGATATCCAAATATGAGAAATAAATGAATCTCCTGCTTATCTTGTACCATTAAAAAAATTAACTGTGGATCATGATTCTATAAAAGTTTCAGACTTTATATAAAGTTATACA
>NW_007730205.1:87240-88936 GCF_000696425.1 Galeopterus variegatus
AAAAAAAAAACCGGAAATGGAAAAAAAAAAAAAAAAAAAAAAAAAGAATCTAGGTGTGTGTATTGAAATGATAATTATAAAATTATTTAAATTTGTATGTATGTGTTTTTTGTTTTGTTTTTTATGAATATTCATGAGATACAAAGCTGATTGTCTTCTCTCGTGCCCGTGATGTGGGGGCCAGATTCATATTGGCTGTATACCCATAACCACAAATTACAATTCTACCCTGTGTCCCCCACCCAATTATACCCAACCTCCCACCCCCTACCCCTTTCCCCATCACTCCACTTTGTAGCCCATAGAATGTTCTCTCCCTCTGCAAGTCCAGTGCACTACTGTGGTCTTTCTTTCCTTCCCTCTTTCGTTCTTAGCTCCCACATATGATTGAGTACATGTGGTTTTTATCCCTCTGAGCTTTGCTTATTTCATTAAACATAAGTTTCTTCAGGCTCATCCATATTGCTGAAAATGGGAGTATTTCATTCTTTTTTATCACAGAGTAGCATTCCATGGTATACATATATGACAGTTTCCTTATCCAATCATCCATTGATAGGCATTTATGTTGGTTCTATGCCCATGTGTTGGCTATTGTAAACAGAGCTGTGATGAACATTGGAGTGCAGGTATGATGATTTCATTCATCATAATTGAATTCAACATGATGATTTCCATTCCTTTGGGTATGTACCCAGAACTGGGATTGCTGGATTGTATGGAAGATGCATCTGTAGTTGTTTAAGAAATCTCCATACTGTTTTCCATAGTGGTTGTACTAATTTACAGTCCCACCAACAGTGCAGGAGTGTTCCCTTCTCTCCACACCCTCACCAGCATTTGTTATTTACCATCTTTTTGATTATAGCTAATCTAACTGTGGTGAGGTGGTATCTCAATGTAGTCTTAATTTGCATTTCCCTAACGACTAGTGATGGTGAGCATTTTTTCATGTACCTGTTGGCTATTTGTATGTCTTCCTTTGATAAATGTCGATTCAGCTCCAATGCCCATTTCTACTTGGGTTCTTTGTTTTTTTATTGTATAATTGTTTGAGTTCCTTGCATATTATGGATATTAATTCCTTGTCAAATGCATAGTTAGCAAAAATTTTCTCCCACTCTGTAGGTTGTCCTTTCACTCTACTGATTGTTTCCTTTGCTGAGGAGAACCTTTTAAGTTTTATATAGCTCCATTTGTTTATTTTTTCTTTTGCTGCTTGTGCTTTTGGGCTCCTGTTCATAAAGTGGGTGCCCAGACCTAGTTGCTGGAGTGTTTCACCTATAATTTCCCTTAGTAATTTTACAGTTTCGGGTCTTATACTTAAGTCTTTAATGCACTTTGATTTGATTTTAGCGTATGGTGAGAGATGCATATATAGTTTCATTCTTCTGCTTATGGGTATCCAATTTTGCCAGCACCACCTTTTAAAGAGGCAGTCTTTTTCCCAGTGCAAATTTTGTTGCCTTTGTCAAATATCAGATGGCTGTAAGCCCGAGGTGTGATTTCTGGGTTTTCAATTCTTCTCCACTGGTTTGAATGTCTATTTTCATACCAGCACCATGCTGTTTTGGTTACAATAGCTTTGTGGTATAATTTGAATTCAGGTAGTGTTATGCCTCCAGCTTTATATTATTTGCTCAGGATTGCTTTGGCTATTTGGGGTCTTTTGTTGTTCCATATGAAAGGTAAGATT
>NW_007730205.1:90105-91792 GCF_000696425.1 Galeopterus variegatus
AGATGCAAATGATTTGGCAGCATTTATTTTGTATCCTGCAACATTACTGTTGTTATTAACCAGATCTAGAAGTTTTTTTTGATAGAGTTTTTAGGTTTTTCTATATATAATATCATGTCATCTGCAAATACAGACAGTTTGACTTTGTATTCTAAGTTTCTAGACACCTACAAACTACCAAGACAGAACCAAGAAGAGATATAAAACCTGAACAGACTAATAACAAGCAGGGAGATTGAAGCAGTAATTAGCAATTTTCCAACAAAGAAAAGTCCAGGTCAAGATGGATTTACAGCTGAATTCTATCAATCTTTTAAAGAGGAGTTATTACCAATTCTCCTCAAACTATTCCAAACAATTGAAGAAGAAGCTACTCTCCCAAACTCATTCTATGAGGCCAACATAACTCTGATACCAAAAACAGATAAAGATACAACAAAAAAAGAAAATTACAGTCCAATATACTTGATGAACACAAATGCAAAAATCCTCAACAAAATATTAGCAATTAGAATATAGCAACACATTAAAAAAATTATACACTATGATCAAATGGGATTCATCCCAGGGATGAAAGGATGGTTCAAGATATGAAAGTCAATAAATGTGATACACCAAATCAACAAACTCAAGGACAAAGGCCATATGATTATCTCAATAGATGCTAAAAATGCATTTGACAAAATTCAACATCCCTTCATGATAAAGACTCTCAAAAAATTAGGTATAGAAGGAATGCATCACAACACAATAAAAGCTATTTATGACAAGCCCACCACCAGTATCATCCTGAATGGAGAAAAACTGAGGGACTTTCCCTTAAGAACAGAAAGAAGACAAGGATGCCCACTCTTTCCACTACTATTTAACATAGTACTGGAGGTACTAGCCCGAGCAATCAGGTAAAAGAAATAAATAAAGGGAATCGCCCGAGCAATCAGGTAAAAGAAATAAATAAAGGGAATCCAGATTGTATGTTGATATTTCTGTTGCTTATAGAAAATACCCAAAACTGAGTGATTTATTAAAAAAAAATATATTGCTTACAATTTCTGAGACTGAGAAGTCCAAAGTCCATCTGGTGTTGGACACATCTGGGTCTCACATTGCAAGACGGAACCAGNAGGTGTGATTTCTGGGTTTTCAATTCTTCTCCACTGGTTTGAATGTCTATTTTCATACCAGTACCATGCTGCTTTGGTTACAATAGCTTTGTGGTATAATTTGAATTCAGGTAATGTTATGCCTCCAGCTTTATATTTTTTGCTCAGGATTGCTTTGGCTATTTGGGGTCTTTTGATGTTCCATATGAAAGGAGAGATTTTTTTTTTTCCCATTTCTGTGAAGAATGTCATTTGTATTTTGATAGGGATTGCATTGAATCTGTAGATTGCTTTAGGTAGTATAGTCATTTTCACAGTGTTAATACTTCCAATCCAGGAGCACGGAATATCTTTCCATCTTTTTGTGCCTTCTTTAATTCCTTTCAGAATTGGTTTGCAGTTCTCATTGTAGAGGTCTTTCACCTCCTGGGTTAAATTGATCCCTAGGAATTTTATCTTTTTTGTGACAATTGTAAATGGGCTTACTTTATTTCTCTTTCTGTTAGTTCATTATTTGATATATAGATGCAAATGATTTGGCAGCATTTATTTTGTATCCTGCAACATTACTGTTGTTATTAACC
>NW_007730205.1:92938-99029 GCF_000696425.1 Galeopterus variegatus
TTTGACAAAATTCAACATCCCTTCATGATAAAGACTCTCAAAAAATTAGGTATAGAAGGAATGCATCACAACACAATAAAAGCTATTTATGACAAGCCCACCACCAGTATCATCCTGAATGGAGAAAAACTGAGGGACTTTCCCTTAAGAACAGAAAGAAGACAAGGATGCCCACTCTTTCCACTACTATTTAACATAGTACTGGAGGTACTAGCCCGAGCAATCAGGTAAAAGAAATAAATAAAGGGAATCCAGATTGTATGTTGATATTTCTGTTGCTTATAGAAAATACCCAAAACTGAGTGATTTATTAAAAAAAAATATATTGCTTACAATTTCTGAGACTGAGAAGTCCAAAGTCCATCTGGTGTTGGACACATCTGGGTCTCACATTGCAAGACGGAACCAGAGAGAGCAGAAAGAGAGGCTAATTTGCTCATTCATTATTCTTTTAAAGCCCTCTAAACCACACCTATAACCACAATTTTAAATCCATTCACTAAGGCATGGTCCTACAATCTAATCATCTCTTCTAGGCCACACAGTTCAATTACCATAATAGGATTTCCCACTCTCTTGACAGTCACAGTGTGGGCCAAATTCTAATACATAAAACTTGGGGGATACAATTCAAGCTTCAGTGAGTTTTGGAGACATATAATTCAATCTACTACATTCCACCCCTGGCCCCCCAAAACTCATAACCTTTTCATATGCAAATACATTCATTTCCTTCTCAAAGTCTTAATTTGTTTCAACTCAAATTCCAAAGTTCAAAGTCCCATTTGTGCAGCCAAAACAAGTTATCTACTTCTAAGATACAATGCTAGAACACACATAGGCTAAATACTCCCATTCAAAAAGGGAGAAATAGACCCAAAGAAAGAGGTAACAGGTCCTAAACAAGTCCAAAACACAGCAGGGCAGGCATTAAATCTCAGAGACAGTGAATCAGGTACCTTAATTCAATGTCTGACCTCCTCTGTACACTGGTATGAGGGTTGGGTCCCCAAGTCCTCAGGTGGCTCCACTCCTATGGCTTTCCTGGTCTCAGGCCACACTTAAGTTCTCCCAGGCTGGTGCTCCACTCTGGTAGCTCCACAAGTCTGGAGTCTCCATGGAGGTCCCACTCTCATGGCTCCACTAGGCATGTTGCTGATGGGGTTTCTCTGCTGCAACTCTGACCCCACATTACTGCATGGCATTGCTCTAGCAAAAGCTATCTGTGGTGACTCCACCCCTGAGACAGATTTCTTTCAGAGACCCTAGGCTTTTCCATGCATCCTTTGAAACTGGGGTGGAAGCTCCTTATTCTCTCACAGCTCTGATATTCTGCAAGTCTGCAGACCTAACACCATGTAGATGGTACCAAGGCTTCCAGCTTGTATCTTTTAAAGCTGTGGGTCCAGCCACACTTGGATCCAATTTAGCCACAACTGGAGCAGCTGCTGGTGCTATATGGAAGCAACTTCCTGAGATGGTCCCTGGGCAGTGAGATGGTGGAGGGCACTTCAGTTCTGTTCCCCAAGACCATTCTGTCTCCCTAGGCCTTTGGGCCTGAAACGGAAGGATTGGCCCCAGAGGCTTCTGCAATGCCTTCAGGGCCTTCCCCCCTTCTCTTGATAATCCCTTTCCTTTGTACTAATCTTAGCACGATTGGATTTTTCTTCTGAAAATTCTCTCTGCTTCTCTACCACATGGCCAGGCTACAAATTTTCCAAATCGTTATGCTCTGCTTTCCTTTTAAATTCTGGCTTTATATCATGACTTTTCTGCCATTCTCAGCTTAGGCTGTTGCAAGTAGCAATGCACTTTCCTGAATGCTTTGCTATTTAGAAATTTATTCCACCAAATACTCTGGTTCACCATTCTTAAGTTCCAACTTCCACAAAGTCTTAGGGTATGGACATATTGCAGCCAAGTTCCTTGCTAGTTCACATCAAGGGTGAGTTTCACACCAGTGTCCAGTAAGTTTCCCTTCATTTACATCTGAAACCTTCTCAGAATGGCTTTTACTGTCCATATTTCCAAGGACATTCTGCTCACCGCCACGTAACCAGTCTCTTAAGCATTCCAAACTTTCTCTCATCTTTTTGTCTTCTTTTGAGTCCTCCAGACTCCCACAACCTCTCCTCAACACCCAGTTCCAAAGCTGTTTCCACGTTTTCAAGTATCTGTTGTAAGCAATGCTTTGCTTCTCTGGTACCAATTTTCTGTATTAGTCTGTTTCTGTTGCTTATACCTGAAAAAATGCCTGTTGCAAAATACCTGAAACTGGGTGATTTATTAAAAAAATGAAATTTATTGTTCAGAGTTTCTGAGGCTGGGTCCATCTGGTGGTGGTGACAGCCACCCAGGGGTCTCACATTACAAGATGGAAGCAGAGAGAGCAGAAAGAGAGACTAAACTGCTCATTCACATTCCTTTAAAACCCTCCAAAACACACCCCTGACCAACTTTTTTAATCCATTCACTAAGGCATTATCCTACAATCTAATCACCTCTTCAAGGCCCCACATTTTAATTACCATAATAGGATTTCCCTTTCTCTTGACAGTCACAGTGTGGGCCAAGTTTCTAATACATAAAACTTGGGGGACACAATTCAAGCTTTAGTGTGCTTTGTGGGGACATAATTCAATCCATTACAGTGTTCAAAATTTTTATAGTAAAGTTTTGGAAAAAAATTGTGTAAAATATCAAAAGGCAAGCTAATAAAAGGAAGAAAAATGTTGTAGGATGTGTGTTTGACAAAGGACTTATATCCAGGAAATATATCGGGCTCCTATATTTAAATAGTAAAAAGATGATCCACCCAGCTAATAAACATGAGGGAAAACAAACAAACAAACAAAAAAAACCTAGAACTAATACTTCATAAAGAAAGATATTCAAATGACCAGTAAGAAAATGAAGAAATTTCCACCATCATCAGTCATTAGGTATTACATTTAAATCATGGTAAGTTACCAATTTACACCTAGCTAAAATTTCTAAAATAAAAAATACCAATACCACCATGCAAATACCAAGTGACTTGTTCTGACATATAATCAAGAAACTAAAACATATATACATAGAACCATTTAGCTGAAAATATTCATAGAAACTTGGAAAAACTGAAAGGACTGCAGTTCTTGCATAATGCCAGGTAGTGTCATATTAGACATCAATTTGCTTGATTGTAAAAACTGCAGTAATAAAAATATTTATTGCCTTCGAAATTTATAAGAAGTCATGAGCTTTATGGGATCACAATATTCTTGGAATTTTCCAAATAAAATAAACTGCATAATTATTTCAAAGAGTATTGCCAAATTCCAAACAGAAGTTCTTCACCATGTTTCTCATTCTCTGGGCTTCACTATTTGAGAATTGTGTAGAACAAAATGTTGACCCTCCTTCAAGTAAGAAAGAATTCTCCTACCCGAGAGACTTTAATCTGGAACATGAACTCTTGCTGGTAATACAGCAGCTTGCTGCTTTTCACACTCAAATTGGGGTATTGAGTCTGTAGATTTTGGATGTGTCAGCCTCCATAATCATGCAAGCCAATTTCTTATTATAAATAATATATATGAAGGGTCTTCAAAATATTCATGAAAAGATTTGTATTATTTTTTAATTCCATTTTCTCACAAACTTTTAAAATATCTTTTATATTTAAAATATATATACACATGAAATACATTTAATACACATATCAAGTCCTTTCTATATAATGGATGAGAGGTAAGTAAATACCATCTATCAATGTGCTGTTCTACGTGATGCTCTATATCGAAAAAGTCTAACCTTCAGATTAACTAGCAGTATCAGATACACAATAATTATTCCTATTAGTTATCAGAGAGGATCACACTAAAACAGATCTACCTGAAGAAAGAATATGTAGTTTACTAATATCTCCTGAACTGGAGGAATCTATCATTCAGCCATTCTCCCTTAATAAAAATTCCATTTTTAGTCCACAATCAAATATTGTTTGCAATTTTTACTCATTCTCATTTCACAAACATCATTTAAAACACTGCTTCTATTTACACTAGTCAAAATGCTTGTAATAAAATGAACATGGTCCTATCTTTTGCAATGAAGAACATGGGGGAATTAATAGAAAAATATAGTTATTGGATATATATCATGTAAGTATATGTTTATCCCAATTCCTTTGACTCTGGATATTTGTAAATTTACACATCAGGAAATAGGTATTAAATTGCATCTGTCTACAAATCTGATTAAAAGATGTTTACTTAAGTTCAGGACACCCAAGACTGTATTTATTTCTGGTCATATTCTATTTCATTAAATGATATGTGTACTTAGGTTTATGTATCAACTTCCATTTTAAATGATAAAATAATAATTCATCCTTTCAACAAAATTAATTAGCATGTGGCAAACTGTGTATTCACTAGTCAAAAATTGTTAGTGGAAGTTAGAAATTTATCTTCAAGCTGTTTACAGTCATTATTGAACTCTATAAAATTTATAAAATTGATGTTTCTTTGGGAATGTAGTCTGGCAATTTATTTTCTTTTCACTTATATTTGGGAAAAATGAAAGTGGACTTGTATACATTGTGAGAGAAAACTCTATTCCAATAATTATAATTGTCTTTAACCTAAAGCTACAGCTTTCCTGACTTTTGTTATTTCTCAAAACTATGTGATTACATATTCATACAGTATCTTCACAGTGGCATTTCAATTGTTCTTTTGATCTAAATCTCATTATATGTAATCTTTCTGAAATTATAAAAACAAAATTTTTATACTTGAAAAGCCATAAAGAATGAGAAGACATTATTATCTTTCAAAATTGAAGTCTCAATAGACTATTATTTATATCTAAATACATTACAATAAGACTCTAAATGATTCTAGGTTGCATGATATTGCCTCACAAATAAAAATTGTAAAAGAGGACATTTTCGTACATCCTGATACGCGTCCTCAATTAACTCAAAGGCAAAACCTTTTGAATTGATAGCATAACTCTAAGACATAAACAATTATGTTTCCTAATATCCAAATGATATATACCAGGTGGTGTTTTGATTAACAAGTTAAGAGCATGTGAAGAACGGCAGGTGGGTAATGAGATGTTTTCTGAACTGGAAACTTCTCACATTCTTTAATAGTAAATCTGCTACTGCAGACAGTCTAAAATACTTAAGGAAAGCCAATTGAAAATTTTAAAATGTAATAGCATCTGTCAAATTTGAATTAGAGCACATATTACTGCCTTATTTACTAATTTGTTTGTACTTAAATGAATAGTTGAATACTTGCAAATTACATTTTAGATTATTTATTCTCTTATTTATCTATTTGTTCTTTTCTTATGTATTTGCACTCATGAATTAAATCCTCCTCAACAGTGTAATAGGTATTCCCCTTAGAGTTAAAACTTCAACTCTATCAATGCATGCTGCCCTTTCTTGCATCTCTCATTGTCTGTCAATCTTGATTTGGAAAGAAAGCCCAGAGACAGACATGTTAGTATTATCAGTATTTTTAATAAGCCAGAATAAGCTTAATGCTATCCTATCACCTGTAAGCTTAATATTGAAGTTGCTCCAATTTCAATTTTCCAATTCATGTTCTTATAGGAAAAATAATGTGAAAACACAGTCTTTGGCTGAGTATTGAAAGAAGCAAAGTGGGCTGAATTTTTTTTTTTAATTTTTTATTGGTTATGAATACGCATGGGGTACAAAGCAAATTGTTGGCACTTGTGTCTAAGATGTGATGTCCAGATCCATACTGGCAGCAAGCCCATTACCGCAAATTATGATTATACCCTGTGTCCCTCACCCAATTATCCCCTCAATTATCCCTGACTTCCCTCCCATCCCCCTTTCCCTACTCCACTTTGTACCCCTAGGTATGTTCTCTCCTTCTGCAAGTCCAACAGACCACTGTGGGCTTTCTTTCCTTCTTTCTTTTTCTCTTAGCTACCACTTATGAGTGAGTATATGCAGTAATTATCCCTCTGTGTTTTGCTTATTTCATTCAATATAAGTTTCTCCAAGCTCATTCATGATATTGCAAATGGGAGAATTCATTTTTTTTTTTTATGGCAG
>NW_007730205.1:99685-110827 GCF_000696425.1 Galeopterus variegatus
AGGAGCCTGTCATGGTGAAGAAGGACTCTCTGGTGAAGTTTTCTTCCTTGTTTTCCTATTGAAACTTTGGCTTTCTCCAAACAATCTCATAATAGGCAGATGTTATCCTGCTTTGGCCCTCCAGAAAGTCGAGAAAAATGCCTTGAGCATCAAACAACTATTACCATGACCTTTGCTCTTAACTAGTCCACTTTTGTATTTACTGGATCACTTCCACTTCTTGGTAGCCATGGCTTTGATTATGCTTTGTCTTTAGGATTATACTGGTAAAGCTATGTTTCACCTCCTGTTACAATTCTCTGAAGAAATGCTTCAGGATCTTGATCCCACATGTTTACAATTTCCGTTGAAAACTCTGCTTTTGTCTGTAGCTGAACTGGGTGAAACGGTTTTGAAACCCGTCAAGTGGAAAGTTTGCTAAACTGTAATTTTTCAGTCAAAAATGTATAAGATGAACCAATTGAGATATTTATGGTATTGGCTATCATTTCTACTGTTCATTGTAAATCCCCTTCAATTAGGGCACAAGCAAGATTAATTTTTCCTCACAAATTGATGGGGCAGACTGTCTGCCACTACAGGCTTCATCATTAACATTGTCTTACCCTTCTTAAAATGAGCTATCCATTTGTAAACTGCTGATTTCCTTGGGGCATTATTCCCACAAGCTTTCTGTAAAGATCAGTGATTTCCCCATTCTTCTACCCAAGCTTCACGTAAATTTGTTGTTTGTTCTCACTTCAATTCTAGCAGAATTGACGTTGCTCTGATAGCAACACACTGATCTCTTATCCTTCTTAGTGCTTGGTAGAGTTTGAATATTTTGTACCTCCAAAGCTATGTCAAAATCTGATCCCCAATATGGCAGTGTTGGAAACTATTTGGGCCATGGAAGGTGGGGGTGATGGATCTTTCATGAACAGATTAATGCCTTCCCTGAGATGGGGGTAGTGAGTGAATTCTCACTCTAAGATTTATTAGTTACCTAGAGAGCTGGTTGTTAAAAAGACCCTGGCATCTCCCCTCACTCTCTCTTTTGCTTCTTCTTGCCTTGTGATCTCTCTGTACCTGCCTTTTTCTGCAATGAGTAGAAGCAGCATGAGGCCCACACCAGATGCAGCTGTCCTAGAATCATGAGCCAAACAAACCTGTTTTCTTTATAAATTACCCAGTTTCGGGTATTGTGCTATAGCAACACAAAAACAGGCTTTGTGTCTCAAATTAGATCCTGTTTGGACATGTTACAAGTTAGTTTATTTTAGTGCAAAAAATGTTTTGAAATCTATGTATAGTTTTTTCATAATACACATTTTCATGAACTTTTTGAAGACCCCTCATATATTTAAATATTTGAAATATAAAGATATATAATAAAGTAAAAGGATTATTAACTTTAAAAACACGTAACTAACTTGACTAATTTCACAAAATTAAATGTTTTGGTGCTTAGAAAATTATTATCACTAACCTAACTAAATGTAAAATTACTATATAAACAACCTATGTATAAAATTGCAAGGTCTTTATATATATTGTTTTATTTAATCTTCAGCGATCCAAGTAGCTCTATAAATCCAGTCTACCAATGAAGAAGCTAAGGCTAAAAACTCTTAACTTTTCTTCTGTCATACAGCTTGTAAGAGATGGAGCCTATACAGTTTCTATGACATCACAGGAAAAAAATATATAATTCCCATCTCTTGCATACACTTTATTTAAAAAATAAATTAACAATTTTTCTATAGTTCTTAATTGTAACTTATATTAAATTATTCAAATGTTAATTTTCTTGTATGGGTTTTAGTCTGTTCTTTCTATTTCTTTTTCATTTCTGTACAACTTGAGTGTTTCAGAACTCATTAACCTCCTTGGAAGTTTCTGGGAGAAACAACTAACCAAATAAAGAAAGTATCACTTTGTTACTTATAAATCAAAGTGACAGAGGGCCTTATGAGTTTCTTATGGATGTATTTACTGAGAAATTTCAGTCTTTGGTAAGTATTTTTTGGAGAGCATTATAGCTATTCTAAACATAAAACCAATAGATCATTAATCACATTAGACTTCCCTAAAGCACATAAAAATTTCTACCAAGATGTATCCATTTTTAGAAAAGGTTTTCCACCCTCTCACATCCACATACAAAAATGCTATATTGCCAAATAGAGTGACTTTGTATGTCACATATCACATTTGTGTTTTTTTACAATATGTGGAATCTTTGGTTTGATTACTTTGAAGAATATCTATTAAGGACTTGTTAGATTTGTTCTATTTTCATGTGTAAAATAAATATAATAAATAAATAAAATTGCCAAGAAGTATTCAAACAAAGTAATATTTTGGTTAAAATGCCTGTAAATAAAGGCCTTAATAAAAGTATGTAGTAATTTCTCAATACGTAATTTAATGGAAGGAAACAAGAAACCTTTTCAGTTTTAATCTGTAGAATGAGTAAACATTTACACACATAAAAGGGACGAAAAAGGTAGGACAGAGAAATAGGGCAGGTTTCTGGTATGAGCAACTGGGTGGATGTGATTATGTCATTAACTGCTATAACCATCAAAGGAGAAGGAACAACTTCAAATATTATAAATATTTTGAACTAAATTTCAAAAATACATAAAAAATAAATAAATTTTATGTCACACAATGTACTAGGCACTATTCTAACTACTTTATACTAACATATTTAATCTTTAAAACAATTGTATTTTTTTTTTTTGTCTTTTTCCGTGTCCGGCAACGGATCGCAACCCTCAGTGTCACCCCCCGTACCGGACCGGGGACCGGCAACGGGATCGCAACCCTCGGTGTTGCTCCCGCGCCTCGCTCAGCCAGTGAGCGGGAACTGGTCTGTATGTGGGATCCGAACCCTTGGCAGGAGCGCCGCCGCGCTTCCCAAGTGGCGCACTATAGCAGTGCGCCACCGGGCCAGCCAAAACAATTGTATTTTTATAGGTACTATAGTTATCCTTATTTTTATAGATGAGAAAGATGAATCAGAGGGTTCATTAACTTTCTAATGATTATATAGCAAACAAGTGGCAACATCAATTTCAACTACTGGCATTCTAGCTTCAGAATATGAATTCATAGCCACTCTACTATACTACCTTCAACATATCGGGTTCATGGTTTTTGTTTATCTATTCACAAAATCTGTATTTTTAAAGGAACTTGTTTATTTCTTAATTGAAGTGTATTGATTATATGTATTTATGAGGTACAGAGTTATATTTCAGTACATGTATACAATGTTTGATGATCAGAACAGGATAATTAGCATATTCATTGTCACAGATCTTATTTTTTTCTAATGAGAACATTTGATTTTCTCTCTTCTAAGCCATTCAAAACATATAATAAATTGTTGTGAATTATAGATGCTTAACACTACTGTACAACAATGGGGCATATTTTTCTATCCAGCTGTAATTTTGAGTCCACCAACCAGCCTCTGCCTACCTGCCCCTCATACCCCAACCCCACCTTCCCAGCCTGTGGTAACCACAGTTCTGCTCTCTATTTCTAAAAGCTCAATTTTTTTATTGTTGTTTTTAGCTCCCACATATGAATGAGAACATGCAGTATTTAATTATCTCTTTTTGCTTGACTTACTTCACTTAACATAATGTCTTCCAGGCTCATCTATGTTGTCACAAATGACAAGAATTTTATTATTTTTCTTGGCTGAATACTAATCCACTGTGTTTATATACCACATTTTCTTTATCCATTCATTTCTTGATGAACACGTAGGCTGATTCTATGCCTTTATATTTTAAAGTGTCTCCTATGTACCAGACATTATGATAGGGACTGTAATGAGGTACATATAAAAACAGTTTTCCAGGATTCTGTTTCTTACAATCAACTTCAATTTTTATATTGTTGTTTTTAGCTCCCACATATGAATGAGAACATGCAGTATTTAATTATCTCTTTTTGCTTGACTTATTTCACTTAACATAATGTCTTCCAGGCTCATCTATGTTGTCACAAATGACAAGAATTTTATTATTTTTCTTGGCTGAATACTAATCCACTATGTTTATATATCACATTTTCTTTATCCATTCATTTCTTGATGAACACCTAGGCTGATTCTATGCCTTTATATTTTAAAGTGTCTCCTATGTACCAGACATTATGATAGGGACTGTAATGAGGTACATCTAAAAACAGTTTTCCAGGATTCTGTTTCTTACAATCAACATCAGTCCCCCTAAACCAATGATTAAACAGTGGCCCTGCTATAAACTGAATTTCGTTCCCCCAAAATTCATATGTTAAAACCCTAACCGCCAATGTGATGGTATGTGGAGATGAGGCCTTTGTGAGACAATTAGGTTTAAAGTGATAATTAGGTTTAGGTTTACAGGTCATGAGTGGGACTCTCATAATGGGATTAGTGCCCTCATAAGAGGCACCAAAGAGCATGTTTTCCTTCTGTCTTCCGCCTCTCTGGGAGGAAACAGCAAGAAGTCAGGAAGAGAGCCCTCTCTAGAAACAACCAGGCTATTAGCTTGATCTTGGACTTTTATCCTCCAGAACAATAAGAAAAAAATTCCTGTTGTTTAAGCCACCCCGTCTAGGGTATTTTTTTATGGTAGCTGTTGAGCTAGGGCTTGGTCTGGAGCTCACAGACCCCTCAAGCCCATTGTCCAGACTGGGTCACAAACCCTTCACATGCCAGGCTGGGTCATCAGACCCCGCACACGCAGGTCTATGAGTTAGGTAACCAGCAAAACGGTCCTTGGAGCAGTAGTTTGGAGAGCATAGCCACTTGGGTTGGATGCCTGAGGCAGTTAATGCCTGCACGTTACACTAACTCTGCCCACACACAACTTTTTTACAAAGAATGTGCTGCACCACCCCCAACTGGACCTGAGGCAAGGGGGCCTGACTTAACTATTCTATTTTCCCCAAAATCCACTCCTTCGGGGTGAAGGGTTTGTGAGCCAGTCTGTTAAGTCTTTGGAATAATGTGGGTGGGCCAGGAACACAGCCAAAGCGCAAGGACTTGGGCCGTCAGTCAAATTCCTAGGAGCGGTCTGGTCGGTGTTCTGGCTGCAGGTTCTGCACCAGAGTCGACTGGGTATGTTCTGGCTGCAGGTACTGCTGTTCACAGTCGACCTACATTGGCATGATCATCTACTGAATATTCATTGAACTGCCCATCAGTATGACTGCAGGATTCGCATGAAGGATCACAACAATGGTGACTACTAACCGGACATATGTGACTAAGTTAAAAGGACAGAACTACAAGTCTTAAGACATATTGAACCGACAATAGGTTATGTAAATGTAAGGGTCATTTATCCTTGCTAAGGGAATATCATGGAAGATTCTGAATGCATAGATTGTATGGCAAGGGATCCTGAAGGGGTGGATTGTTGGGGAAATAGAATAATTTAATCAGGCCCCCTCACCTTGGGTCTTGCTGGGGGTGGTGTGGCGCATTCTTTGTAAGAAAATTGTGTGTGTGTGTGTGTGTGTGTGTGTGTGTGTGTGTGTGTGTGTGGAGTTAGTGCGCATGCACGGTGCTGCCACTTGGCTGGTGTTGACTGCCTCAGGGGTCCACGCATGTGGCCAGGCTCTCCAACCTACTGCTTCCAAGGACCTTTTGGCCAGTTACCTAGCTCATAGGCCTGTGTGTGAGGGGTCTGGTGACCCAGCCTGGCATGTGAAGGGTTTGTGACCCAGTCTGGACAACCCTAGCTCGACAGTAGCCCAAGCAGACTAAGACAGTCCGTTAATTGATCTGGCTTTAGATGCTATATATCTGGGCAAAGTCTGAAACCTCACTAATTTTTATACCCTCTTTATGCAAATTGTAAGACAACTTTCCAGAATATTGCCTCTAGAAGGCTTTTTGTGTATACCCTGATTGAATCCTTCATGGAAATTATGGTTGTGGCACAAAAAAAAAAAGAGAGAGATCTGGTAATTCATTGAACATACTGAACAAATTATAGGAAGAGTGTTAGGCCTTTTTTCCTAATGAACTTTTGCTTAACTTTGCATCAACAAATTTGCTTCATCAGTTTGCAACATGGTTACAAATCAGTTGGCTAAGTAATTACTTTAGCTTTTTGAGCTTCCATCACATATCAACTTTAGAGTACTGTGTATTAAAAATAAGACTACTGAAATTTTCTGGTTACTCGTCATGTAAGGTTATTCAGCATATTCCAGTGAAGAATATTTTGGTTAAGGGAGGTACATTCTTCCTGATTCCAGTGATCCAAGAGTACTGATGATTAGCGATCATTTAAATTTCCAAATTACAAAAACTTAATTCATTGCTCCATGCTAAAGATAATAAACTGCCCCCCAACAGAAATAGAAATAGACAGATAAATTAGAAAAGATGATTGCCCTGAAAACCAACCAAACATCTCTAATTGTGTGTCCCTTTCCTGAAAGGGGTAATAGTTTCTACGATTGGAAACTGAGATCCACTGGGATCCAGTATGAGAGCAAAGAGCATGTTAGGCCTGCCTCACCTCTCAACCCCAAATCCCTCTACTCAAAGGCCACAGCTGTTAGATAGAATAATAGACACAGAGAATCTGTAAGAGGAAATGAACAACTTCTGCCTAAAGTAGAAAAGACAAGAGAATAAAGAGTCAAGTTTGTTTAACAAGCTGTTAGATAGAATAATAGACACAGAGAATCTGTAAGAGAAAATGAACAACTTCTGCCTAAAGTAGAAAAGACAAGAGAATAAAGAGTCAAGTTTGTTTAACATTGTTTCTAGCAATAAACCTGCCCACTTGATTGCATAAAGTAATAAAATTCCCTTTTACACAATCTACTTAAAATTGAGCTTATTTAAAAAAATAATTTGCAAAATTATTTCTAACTAATGCATTGTCAAAGCTGTCTTAGTATATATTCTGAGTGATTTCTTCAACTTTACTTTTTATTATATGCCATAGATAATTGTCAATAAAGGGTGAATAATAAAAATAAAATAACATAATGCACCTACTTCTCTCTTAAAGATTTACAAATTATTATATGTCTGCTTATACAGCTTTGAACAACTAGTTTAAATTCTATTCCTTACTGGAGATAATGTTAGCTATCATATAGGATTTTGTGAAAGCAGTTGAGAGTGTGTATATGTGAATGTGTGAGTGTATAGCTTAGAATATTGCTCTTGAAATACAATAGAAGCTCAATAAATGTTTATTATTATTAGAAGGATTTCATATAAATTTATAACAAAGTCCTATGTATAAGATAATTAAATGTGAATAACTTAAGTCTGAGGCCTCTATTCTGTAGCTTCAAATATTTTTTACCGCAACCTACAATAGACGATTTATTTTCCATGATGAAACAGCAAGCACACTAACAAATACATATAATAAAAGTTTCATTTAGAACTATCTGTGCGTGATATATTTTAATATTACCATTATGTTTCATTTTTTTTAATGTTCATCGCATTCCTCTAAATTGGTTTTATGTCCCTTTAATGGGTCACAGCCCTCAATTAAAAAAAAAAAAAAACACAGAAAACAAAACAAAAAAAAAAAACAGAACTTGAAAGTAATGTCATCATGTATGTGTCCACAGCTCTGTCACAATCAAGTGATCACTGTCTCACAGAATCAGAAGATTTGCCATCCAATTCTCATAAAAACCTCATATAGCCACACCTAGCTTTTAAAAACAAATACACAATTTCTGACTTCAGATTAGGCTGTATTTAAACCATTTCTGCAAATAGGCACAGGTTTCTCTTCACATTTGCAGTTCATCGTCTTGAATAATATATATTAGTATCACCTTTGACTATGGAGCACAATTGATGGAAAGAGAATATTGCTGGTAAATATGTTTCTACCATTGTTAAAATAAGCCTGCTTCATAATGTATTCTAATGTGCATTGTCAGTGCCTTTATAACTTTTGTCTTTGTAATGAAATTCAATTGTAATGGTGAAAAAGTATTGAAGTCAAACATGAAATATTTTCAAAGGTCAGCTTGTTTAAACCTCAACTCTCTTGTTGTAAATGGAAAATAACTGATAAAAGACTGAAGAATTAAATTGCAACTGCATCTAGCTGACAGCTTCATGAGGCTCTTCATCAATTTCATGTTGGGTTATGGCACTTAGATGACAGCATGTGACACAAGCATTCTGATAGAGATTTCCTTAAATTAATAATGGTATCACCAGTTAGTTCAAGTAGTCAAAAAATAACAAAGTATTTTTTTGGTTTTATACATGAGCAAAAATTTATCAAAAGTTTATGTAAACAAATGGTAATAAAAATAAGAAAATTTAGTGATGTTTGAATGCCGATGCATTCTTCTTGGATGCATGCCCTATACTGAAATATTTATCATTAATTTGATGCTCAATATATGGGGAAACTGGGATGGCACTCTCCTTTCACTCCTCTACAAGGACAATTCTAAAAATATCATTTTATGTCTTTTAAATTAAATTATTCATGAGTCTTACTGAAAAAGTGATGTTCTTGGATTAAGAAGAAAAGGTTCAAGGTCAAATGATCTCTTCTAGCCTATCCATCAGGCTTGCACTATGCCTCAGACCTGAGTTGTTCTTTCCTTACCCACTTTCCCTGATTTATATTTACACAGAAATTTCCTGTGATTTTGCTTTATACTTTCCTTCTGCCCTGTTATCCTGCCCTACTATGCCACTGAAAGATCGTTGAATTCTAGTGAAGACAAAAAAATAGCAGCTTCATCCTTATTTGGTCATGATCAGCTAAGTTATATCATCATGTAATAAAAGCTCAGTTATAGAGAGGAATGAATGAGGAGATATTCAGACAGCCTGCACAATCCAGTACTGTTCTTTTTACCCTTCTCTCCAACTGCATCTGCATATCTGAGCACACATGGTCAAAAACATTAATTTAAGTGTTCATATACTGCCAAACTGAAAAGGTAAAGAAAACATACTTATAGAAATAGTATAATAAAATTTTCAAATATTAATGCAAAGAAACTGCTAAAGCTTTGGGGGCTAGATTAATTTTCTGTTGCTGCTATAACAACTTACAAACCTAGTGACATAAAGAAATATGTATATTAATAACCTTATAGCTCTGGACTTGAGAAGTCTGACACAAATCTCACCAACTTAAAATCAAAGTGTTGGCAGGATTGTGTTTCTTCCTATTGGAGGCTAGATTAATTTTCTGTTGCTGCTATAACAACTTACAAACCTAGTGACATAAAGAAATATGTATATTAATAACCTTATAGCTCTGGACTTGAGAAGTCTGACACAAATCTCACCAACTTAAAATCAAAGTGTTGGCTTTGGGGGCTAGATTAATTTTCTGTTGCTGCTATAACAACTTACAAACCTAGTGACATAAAGAAATATGTATATTAATAACGTTATAGCTCTGGACTTGAGAAGTCTGACACAAATCTCACCAACTTAAAATCAAAGTGTTGGCAGGATTGTGTTTCTTCCTGGATGATCTTTGGGATAATCTATTTTCTTGCCTTTCTGGAGTCTACCCCCTTTCCTTGGCTTGTGCCCCCTTCTTCCATCTTCAATGTCAGCAATGGCAGATTGAATTTTTCACATACAAATCACTCTGATCTGTTTTTCTGCCCCTCTGTTTCACTCATCAGGACCTGTGAGGCTACCTTGAGTTGCTCATATAACTCAGGATAATTTCCCCAACTCAAAGTCAGCTGTTTAACAATCTTTATTACATCTACAACCTTAATTATCTTGGGCCATGAAATATAAGTTCATGGATTCCAGAAATTAGAGTGTGGACATGATTGGAGGCCTATCAATCTGCTTACTAAAAAAGGAAAAAGCAACACATGCATAGTAAGTAAAAAAATATTTATATCATACATTTTAGGAGCAACACATAGACAGAAAAAATTATTACTTATGTTCAACATTTTTAAGAAAAAAAATCTCAAATTTTATATCCAGCTAATCTCTCAGTTAATGTGAAGTCCCAATAAATATAATCTTAGGCACAAGTTTTTCAAAATGTCACCTTTGGAAATTTTCTTAAAAGAAATACTTCAGGAAAAAGAGAAAGCCTTGCAAAAATATTCTATGGAATATGGAAAATAATGATTATTAAGTAATTTTGTAAATATATTATCTTACAAGGTAGGGAAAAAAAATTAAGAAACAGTATATCTATATCTACCCGGAGTTAATTTTTATGTGGTATTCAGTCCACAATAAGAAGAGAGAAAAAGAAAAGAAAAAAGGATATACAAAACAGCTATAAAAGAAGTAACAGAATGACAAGAGCAGGTCTTTATCTACTAATTATAAGTTGAAATGTAAATGAATTAAATTCTCCAGTCAAAAATGAACAGTGGCCGAAAGGATTATAAAACATGTCCCAACTATATGTTGCACACAAGAAATTACTTCACCTATAAAGACATACATAAACAAAGTGCAGTAATGGAAAATGATATTTCATGCAAATGGAAGTGAAAAAAAGCAGGATTATTCATAATTGTGTCAGATTAAATGAACTTTTCATAAAGAATTGTTCTAAAAAGAGATGGCCGCTATATAATGATAAAGGGATTAATTCAGTCAGAGAACATAATGATTCTAAATATATATGCACCCAACACCAGAGCACCCAGAAATAAAGCAAATATTATTAGATCTAGTGTTCAATGGATATTGACTAAAGTTACAGTTAGATAGAAAGAATAAGTTCTCAAGTTCTAGGGTGATTGTAGTTAATAATATGGTATTGCGTATTTCAAAATAGCTAGAAACAAGAATCTTGGATGTTAACACTACCAAAAAATGATAAATGTTTAGGTGATGTGTATCCTCACCCACCCTGAGGCACTCCATTATACAATACATGTATGTGCTGAAACAACACAATGTAACCCAAAAACATGTACAATAAAACAACAAACCCCAAATATCCAAAGCAATCTGATGCAATAAACAAACAAACAAACAAACAAACAAATAAATAAAACTGGAAGAATTACGTTACCTGGCTTCAAACTATACTACAAAGGTATAGTAACCAAAACAGCATGGCACCAGCATCAAAACAGACACATGGACCAATGGAAGAGAATAGAGAACCCAGAAATCAACCTGCATACCTACAG
>NW_007730205.1:111138-111657 GCF_000696425.1 Galeopterus variegatus
ACCCTGAGGCACTCCATTATACAATACATGTATGTGCTGAAACAACACAATGTAACCCAAAAACATGTACAATAAAACAACAAACCCCAAATATCCAAAGCAATCTGATGCAATAAACAAACAAACAAGCAAACAAACATATAAATAAAACTGGAAGAATTACGTTACCTGGCTTCAAACTATACTACAAAGGTATAGTAACCAAAACAGCATGGCACCAGCATCAAAACAGACACATGGACCAATGGAACAGAATAGAGAACCCAGAAATCAACCTGCATACCTACAGCCAATTGATCTTCAGACAAAGGCACCAAGAACATACAATGGGGAAAGGACTGCCTCTTCAGCAAATGGTGCTGGGAAAACTGGATATCCATATGCAGAAGAATAAAACCAGACCCACACCTTTTTCCATACACCAAAATCAACTCATAGTAGATTAAAGACTTAAGTACAAGACCTGAAACTATAAAACTCCTAAAAGAAAACATAGGAGAAACACTTCAGGAAGTAGGA
>NW_007730205.1:111922-114870 GCF_000696425.1 Galeopterus variegatus
AAAAGGGAACTCTTCCACACTGTTGGTGGGAATGTAGTTTAGTACAGCCATTATGGCAAACCGTATAGATATATCTAAAACAACTACAGATAGAACTACCATACGATCCATCAATTCCACTTCTGGGTATATTCCTAAAGGAATGGAAATCATCATTTTGAAGGGATATTTGCATTCCCATGTTCACTGCAGCTCTATTTACTTTAGCCATGATATGGAACCACCCTAAATGTCCATTGACAGAAAACTGGATAAGAAAAATGTGGTATATATACTCAAGGGAATGCTACTCAGCCATAAAAAAAGAGTGAAATGTTGCCATTCACAGCAACATGGATGAGTTTGGAGAAAATTATGTTAAGTAAAACAACCAGGCACAGAAAGAGAAATACCACATGTCCTTACTCAAAAGTGAGAATTAAGAAAGAAAGAAAGACCACAATCAGATGTTGCACTTTTAGAGAGAGAGAACAGAGCTATAGTCACTAGAGCTGGGAAAGGGCATGGGAGGGGGTTAGGGAGTAATTGGGTAGGGGACTCAAAGAATAATTATAATTTGTAATAATGAACATGCTAATTATATTGATTTGAGGATCACATGCTGATAGTCAGTTCTATACTCCATAAATATGTATAATCAATTATGTTTCAATACAATAAATATTTTTTTAAAATAACAAAATAAATAAATAAATGCTACCAACATTAACCCCCCAAAAAAGAAAAGAAAAAGCAAGCATATATTCACACAAAAACTTGTACATAAATGCTTATAGGAATTCTATTTGTTATAGCTAAAAACTGAAAATCCAATATCCATTAACCAGTGAAAAGATAAACCAATTTTAATATAGCCATATTAATGCAAGATTACTCATCAATATAAATGAACTATTGATATATGCAAAAAAATTTTAAAAATAAATATTTAATTGTAAAATGTTAGCAAATTATGATAGACTTAGAAAAAAATTGAAAACTCCTAGTTTCAGAAACAGAAAAAGGAGCTCACCAGTTACCTCAGCTGGTTACAGCATGGTGTTATAATGTCAAGGGTTTAGGTCCACTTATCAGCCTGCCACCAAAAAAGGAAAAAGAGAAGGGATTCTAAGACAAAGCCACAAACTCAAGCTGATTCTTTGGCAATCCAAGGACTACGAAAATTAGACAAAAGCATCATGCCTGGGAACTGAGATAGTCAAGACCTATGTTGGTACTGTAAATGCACACCCATTTGGGAAGCTGACACACAGCAAATTAATCCCTTCTCTCTCTACCCCTATTCTTTTATCTAATTGTCAATAAAAATGTATTTTCTATTATCCATGAACTCACTAGCAGTTATTTTTCCAGTTTGCTGCCTTCAATGAACACTCATGTACAGGTCTTTCTGTGAACATACACACACACACACACACACACACACATTATTTCTCTGAGATAGATTGGCTTTCTAGCTTTTTATTATATATTATTATTTTATATTATTATTATTATTATTTGTATTATATTATATTATATTATCTATTACATATTATTATTAGATTATATTATCTATCAGCAAAATTTCTCATTCTAGTTAGAATTAATAATGTACTACATCACATAAAATAAATAAAATGTGAAACCTTATAATTACATTTACCTTATTCTCTAGTATGTATTGCATCTACAGGTGTTATAAGTCCCACAATTCAATGCTATCTTTTTAACTTAATTATTTGTATTTAAAAGAAAATAGGAGAAAAATATAAATTAAAAATGCTATTTCTCTCTTCCTATAGGAATTATCCATCTGAAATGTAATGTATTTCTTATAGTTTTGGAGGCTGGTTCAGGGGGTGCATCAGGTGAAGGACTTCTTCTGGGTGGGAACTCTCTACGAGGTCCTGTGGTAATGCAATCACATGGTGAGAATGGCAAGAGCTCTTTTATGTACTATCCTTACAAAGCCATCAGAGCCATGCACATGACAACCCATTAAACCATCAACCAATTATGCCATGAATGGATCAATTAATTCACAAGGGCACAGTCCACATGATCCAATCACCTCTTATAGGCTCCACCTTCCATCACCATATTGGAAGTTAAGTTCCAACACGTGCTTGAGGGGACATTCAAACCATAGCAGTTGTATATTATTGGATTGTACCCTGTATAGTATGGATGTTATGTTTGTTGTGAAAACTGTGATTTTGCTATATTCCTCCAGAGTTTTTTCTTTTTATTTATTTTCTTTTAATTAACAAAAAATAATTGTATTATAGGATATTCTTCAAGGGGACAAACACTAAAGCTATACAGTCTTAGTTTGAATGTCTTCTCTACCATTTACTAAACCTTTGACTTTGAGCAAGTTCTATTTTTTTTTCAACAGCTGCCTTTTCTATAAAATAGAGATTATTATAGCCTTTTTTTATAGGTGTATTTTAGGATAAAATTAGTTTCTTCCTCTAAGAAACTGATGCCAAAATAAGATTAATGGACAATGAAAAGTGGAGAGTGAGCCAAAGAATCCTAAGAATATAGATTGCGATACAGGTGTAAGTCTTGTGAAGAAGAGAGGGAAGGAGGAAGGGATTAGTATGAAAGTCTCAGACTATGATGGAGTAGTAACAATATTTTTGCAAAGTAAATGGGGAGTCCTCAAGCCCAATTCACCCATCAGGGTGTACTGTGTACCTCCGGGCCTAATTTAGTGTTCTTGCTACCTTCAATCATTGTTTGGGAGAAGCCTATGAAAGTGTAGTTTTCTCACATGCGTGATGATGAATTACAGAATGCTGCATCAGAGGCAATTATTCAATTATCCTCCTTATGATATCTAAGAAATACATTTTCATTGCTGCAACAAGTATAAAACATTTAAAACACTGCTTGCCATATAGAAAATATGTCTAATGATTTTATATATATATATATATATATATATATATATATATTTT
>NW_007730205.1:115666-117258 GCF_000696425.1 Galeopterus variegatus
AAAAAAAAAAAAAGAAATTCTAATTTTTTATTCCTGAAGTGAATCTCAGACGTCTGCATTTTTACCAAACATCCCACAAGATTTCTCCTCTATCAGTGGCAAATACACATCTAAGAAATACAGATTTTGTTTTAGAGATTTACATTTAAGTTTTGAAGATAGTCCAGATTACTTTTTGGACAATAAGCTTTACATGCAAAATGATACTATCTTGTGGAATGAGAAATTCAGGTCCTTTTATTTAACACTTTTTTGTGGGTGGAGTTGCATCTAACTTCTGCAACATATGGACACATCAGCCTTTGCAGTCTATGGACAGTTTTTATTTAGCTATTAATATTTATAGTATAGAAGAGGCAGGCAAATGACAGGTAGCCCCAAGTAAATTATCCTAAAGAAGGCAGTTACTATACTGTGAACTAGAGAGTGGGGGGTAAAGAGTGGGCTTGGGATTTTGATGATCTCAGGGGGGTTCCATAATTAAGTACCCTCTGTTGCTCCTCTGAGTGTAAGAGAGGACCAGGCCTTTGATGAGTTGGGGGAGGGATGCTGAGGAAAAGTGAGATGTATTTTTTGCCAGACTTATATTACAAAACTTACAGGCATGTCTTTTTCTTTTGACTTTGAGTATCCTGTCATTTCATAAGGTGTTGGAGCTGGAGACTTTAAAAAGAGGTACATGGTCCCCGTCAAGTGCTTAAGACACTCTGCCATTAACCTAATTAAAATAATCTACTATAATTTTAAACATACTTTTCACATAATGATTTTTGAACTTGGAATGATTAATTGATAGTCAATTTTCAGTTGTGCCCTTCATTTCTACTACTACTGAATAAACTCCTAATATTAAATTATGGGCTGTTATGTTTATAATTTTCCATGCCATCAAAAAAGTAATCATTTTAACTTACATGGGATATATATATGTACATGTATACCTGTGTGTGTGTATATATATATGTATATATATATGTATATATACATATGTATATGAATACACACACATATATATACACACACATATGCATGTATGTTTATATGCATGCCTGTAGATAGGTATATAGGGTTTCTATCATCTACCTGTCTATCTATTGTGGATCTTTATATTCATCAATGGAAATCAATTTAAAACCTAAACTCTCCCTTACATAAGGATATCCATTTCTCAACGACTTAGTTCAAATACATCTAAAATCATTTTAAAACTTCATGCTAAATTTATTTGCTCAGTAATACTACATAAAATTAAGTAAAGATGGATGAATATAATATTTCAACATATATCAAAGGATATTGTCATTATAAGGAATAAATAAAATTTGTTTTATAACTATTGCTCTATTTACCTTATTTATTCTTCATTGTTTACAATAAAAGTAAAAGTTTTTTAGGATGCTAGTGAAATGTTATTTTAAAAATCTATATAATTCTAATAAAAATATATTCTACCTTGAATCAGTGCTTACTGTCAGAGGAAGTATGTGTTCATGTGATTCTATGACCTACTTTAGATAATAAAGAATATAGTCCCGGCTAAAAGAGGCAGAATCTCAGAAATAAATAAAGAAAGAAAGATCAGGTACACAGCC
>NW_007730205.1:120112-122018 GCF_000696425.1 Galeopterus variegatus
TAATAATAATAATAATAATAATAATAATAATAATAATAGAAAAGTAAGATTCATATTGACAATTAAGCTATGTCCAGAGGAAGAAATAGGCTTTTCCACAGATAGATCTTTATTTACACTTACAAATAAGGTCTGTTATTCTTCTGATAATTTTCAGACTCTGTAAGTTCCTGAACTTCTTATAAAAATATCCTATAAACTCCTTACTCTTTGGGAGTTACTTCTTATACATCCTAGTTACAGGTTCATAGCTAGAAGGAGTTTTGCATTTGGTCTCAGATGAGACTTGGACTTTGGAGTTTTAAGTTTGTGCTGGAACAAGCCAGGACTTTTGGGACTGTTGGGACGGAATGATTGTATTTTGTATGTGAGAGGAACAGGAGTACTGGAAGACCAGGGACAGAATGATAGAGTTTGGATGTGTTGTCCCCCCAAGATTCATGTGGAAATCTTATCTTCAATGTGACCATGTTGGGAGATGTTTGGGTCATGGGGGTGAAACACTCATTAATGGATTGATGCTCTCCCTGGGCAAGGGGGCCTGAGTGAGATCTCCTTCTGTTAGTTCCTAGGAGAGCTGGTTGTTTAGACGCTGGCACCTCCCCTCTCTTTTCCTCTCCCCATGTGACCTGCTTGTACCTGCCAGCTGCCTGCCACTTTCCACCACGAGTAGAAGCAGCCTGAGGCCTGGGCCAAATGCAGCTGTCCTGGAATTGTAAGCAAAATATGTGTCAATTAAAAAAGAATTTTTTTAAAAGAAAGCACAATGGAGGGAAGGAAAGGAAGTTAGAAGATGAGGCAAGAGGTGAAGGCAATAAATTCTAAGCACAAGAAGAATTTGAAGCCACAAACTGAGGAATGTTTGTTCTAGGAGTTGAGAGCTGAGAGCAGACCGTGGCCAACAGCCAGTCAACACACACAATTGCATTCTACCAACAATCTGACTGGGCCTGGCAGAAAATCCTCTCCCAGATAAGAACCCAGACCTACCAATACCTTGGCTCTGACTTTGTGAAACCCAAAACAGAGATCCTAGCTGAACTACTCCAAACTTAGACTTCTGACCTATGNCATAATAATCATATACATTGTATATTGACAAAATAAAAATTAAAAAAAAAAAAAAGAATATAGTCAACTCATCATCTGACATGATTTTTTTTTTTTTTCTATCTTGGCTGCAAATTTTGTCAAGCACATAGATGTATTCTGACTCACATGCAGGCAAGAATTGAGTACATGACATATTTCCAACATTCTGTAGCATTTTCTTTTTCTTTTTTTTTAACATATTTACTTTGTGAGTAAATAAGCTGTCTACTAGCTAAAGAAAGACACAAATAAATCCACAGGAAACAAGTAGAACAGATGTATGTTAGTGACATAGCCAGTTAGATTTGTGATGCATTTTCTCCACAGTGTCATGTAGTGATGTGATGCTGCTCAGTAGTCGTCACACTCCAATGGAATATTGACTGCCATATTATGGCAGCTATAGGAGGCATTTTGTGAAAGTCAAACGGTTTCTTTAGATTGTAGATTATCAAGAATGTTGAATATGATTATTACCGTGACTGTCATTTCATTGCACTGGTCTTCAACCCTTAGTTTATTAATACTAGTTTCTCTATGTCTGAATGGGAGCACTAGCTTCATATAATTTCTTGGTACCCTTTCAAAATTTTTAATAATATAAAAATTTCAACAAATCCACCAAGTCAAATACCAAATTATTAATGTGTCAAATTGTTCTTTATTCTGAGTTTCTTGTAAAGAAATGTACATAGAAATGTGCTCTCCAAAGACTAAACCTAAAAATAGCTAGAGTTTAGCCCACTGTTTTGAAATATGTATAGGAATAGAATAATTAATAATAATAATAATAATAATAATAATAATAATAATA
>NW_007730205.1:124841-126074 GCF_000696425.1 Galeopterus variegatus
ATTGCTATTTCTATTTTCATTTCAATTTTTATTTCTCTGCTGGGATTTTCTATTTTTTTTTCCAGTTTTTACAAGAGTATTTGTAATTGCTTATTGTAGCAATTTTATGAGGGTGGTTTTAAAATCTTTGTCAGATAATTGCAATAGCAGATTAATTCCAGTGTTGGCATCAGCTGTCTGTCTTTTCTTATTGCAATTGTGAAATCCTTGGTTCTTGATCTATTAGGTCATTTTCAGTTGTGTCCTAGATATGTAATTTATTATGCTAGCAAACTCTGTTCGATTTAAACCACTTAATTTACTAGATGGCCACTCTGCTTAAGTTTAGCACCAGGTTTTAGCCTATTTGGGGGGATTTTTAATTTTCAGAGTCTTTCCAGTGTTATTTTGTTATGATTATTTTATCTGGTGTTGCTGAGTCTCTCAGTGGTCCTGCTCATGCTACGTGAGGATGCAGAAGGGGTTTCAATAGGCTGAGCCATCAGGTATCTCTCCTTGTTGGAAGACTGTGGTGGGATTCTCCTACTAATGTCTCCCAGCTGTTCCACTATTTCTGGACAGTAAAGGAGAGTCTTGGGCTCATGGGACAAAGGCTCTCTAGACAGGTCACTTGCTGTGCTGGGTTTGCCTGGTCACTTTGGTGTTACTGGGAGGATCAATGAGAGCCTTAGACATGGGGTAAAAAAGAGGCTCCCATATAGTGTCACTTGTTGTGACTTGGTCCTTTTTCCCTGTTCTGCCTCTCATCTCAGTGTTGGTGGAGGAGAGTCTCTACCTACAGGGACAAAGAAGCTTCCTGCACTCAGTCTCTGTGGCTGTGGCTCCCTTGCTGGATGCACTTTCAAGCTCCAGTGTCTCCAGATTGGGGAGGAAAACTAGGTGAACATGAACATAGAGGCTTTACGAACAAAAGTGCTTGTTGTTACTGGGTCCCTGCTGCTGGTTCCACTTGCTCTTCCCTGTCTTTGGTGGAGGAGGAGAGCCTCAGGCCCTTAGAGCCTTCTTGGATCAGAGCATCTACTATAGCAGTGTCTCCTCATTGGTTATGGTATCTCTCAGCAGTAGAGAAAAGTTAGGGTAGGGAGGGTGCACAGCTTGTTTCCCCTGACTGCTATTACAGGCAAGGCTCCAAACTGATTTCCTTTTGCTGGTATTAAGATTACCTTTGTTAACAGAGGATATCCCTTTGATATGGATCTGCCTGGCATTGCAAGTTCAGGGACAAGAAAATGC
>NW_007730205.1:127112-129123 GCF_000696425.1 Galeopterus variegatus
CAGAGGATATCCCTTTGATATGGATCTGCCTGGCATTGCAAGTTCAGGGACAAGAAAATGCTGAGTTTAGGTCGCTATTTTTTTGTTGGTTGTTACATTGTAAGATGTCCACCGATTATGCTATTTTTCCAGTCCTGGGGTCTCAAACCAGCTTGTCTTTTTCTTGCTATTATCATTTGCTTGTCTTCTGTGCCATTTTGAAGAAGAAACATGACTATGCCATTACCTCTAGACTAGAATTCCTCTTATTGCTTTTACATGTTTTAATCATATTTATTACCTACTTTAAGTTAACAAAATCAAGTTAGTGAAACATTATTTAAATTTTTGATTGAAATCATATGGAAAAATCCATATTTGGAGAAAAGCCCACATCCTGAGGGATTTCATTCAAAAAGTTTTTCATTCAAAATGTACCTCTCTTTTTGTAATATTTATAAATTTTAGAATATAATTAACCATAAGTACTTTCATTAATGTTGCTGCTATTTAGTAAAGGATCTCTTTTGTTCAGTGTTTATAACTTTTTCTCATCAGCTTGCTTTTTTACCACATAATAAATTCTTTAGCTTGCATTACTGAAGTAATGATACTTTTGTCTTTCTCTTCTATTTTAAAATATAGATCATAAAACTGTAAAATTGTATTAAATAATGTCTTTTTAGAGTTACAATTTTTTACTTGCATTATTAATGGTTCATAATATTTATACATAAATATTGTGAGCACCAGTTCTCCTTTCAAAAATTGAAATATTATATGCATAAAAAAATCTATAAGGTTAAGATATACATGAAATTAATGTTATGACATATTGTGTGATACATTATTCACTTCTGTGTTATGATAATAATCTTCAGCTTACCATTCAGAAGGCACAAATATTTCTGAACCCAATCTTGAGAAGATGCATGAAAAATATATTTATAGTATAAATGGAAAAATAAGACATTATAAAGCCCTGTTAGATCTTTCCATAGAAGATTCATCAAGCATGTGAGAAATATTCTGAATTAAAAGAGCTAGCTACATAGATGAATATAAAGAGTGGATTATCTATCTATCTATCTACTATTTAGTATTTTCTCTGGAGCTCAGTAGAGGAGTGTTAAGTGAAATTCCCTGGGAAACATTATTTTCAGGTCTGTTTATATTTCAACTGCAAAGATCTTCCCAATTTCTTTACAACCTATTAATACACTTGGAGAGATGTCTTTTCATAAACTAGCACAAAGGTGAGTTTGTTTTCCAATATATGTGTGCTTTCTTTTTTTTCTTAATTATTTTGATTTTGTCAATATACAATGTAGTTGATTATTATGTCCCATCACCGAAACCTCCCTCNTATTTCATTTGTTTTTATAGCTGAGTAGTATTCCATTGTGTAGATATACCACATTTTCCATTATTGACGAGATATAATATTTTGTTGTTTCCACAGTAGTGTTCTCACAAAGAGCAAATCTCTTTCTTAGTATTGATTTGGTTGCAACAAGAGCAGGTGTTTATTTTTGTTTTTTTGTTTTTTTGTGGTTTTAACTTGTGCCTTAACAATATTCGTGCCTTTTTCAATTCTGGAGTTGTATCTTTTATACAGTTTTCTATTTTTATTTCATTTTATCTTATTTAATAAGTTATTTAGTATAGCATCTAATTTTGATGTGACTATTTTCATCAACTAATAAAACTTAAAAGAAGGTTATGAAAATTTTTTAGTTTAATTTTCCATGTGCCAATGGAATCACATATTTATTTTAGTATTGAGGTTTTAGCATTTTAGAATTATTATAAATTGTTAAATTAAAAAAAAACCCCTCTTTTTAGCTAATACTTTTTTACAGGTGATGGAACACTTTCATGATATTCCAGTTTATATATATATAACTATTTCGAAGTATAAACATAATTGTCATCCATAGATCCATGCATTCTAAACGCTATTCATCCATACCTTACAATCTTTTTGGGGACCTGACCTTTACTTAGAGGCAAGAGGTATTAAGAGTATCAA
>NW_007730205.1:129244-144480 GCF_000696425.1 Galeopterus variegatus
TCGAAGTATAAACATAATTGTCATCCATAGATCCATGCATTCTAAATGCTATTCATCCATACCTTACAATCTTTTTGGGGACCTGACCTTTACTTAGAGGCAAGAGGTATTAAGAGTATCAAAACCAGAGAGAATTTTTCCCCATATTTATATGTGTTTGGGATAAAAACTCTATGTTTATGATTAATAACTAATACCTGCTTATAATATAAAATAAGAAAACCACATAGACTAAAAGAAATACCACCTGTAATACTATCTACTAAAATAAAACTGTTAAGAACATTGTTGTGTGTAGGTTCTTTCAGAATTTTATCTTAACTTAATCATATTATAAGTGAGTATGTGTTTGTATTTTTGTGTGTCTACAGTGTGGTAAATTCTTTTATATATGTCAAAGCATCTTTGGATTTCAGTAGGTACAAGTCAACACTATTGTTTAAAGAGTAACATAGTACTGCAACCTGTAGATAAATAGATACTATAATTTGTTTCTGATGGAAATACAAATTCTTATTAAAATTCCACTATTATAAGCATTATGTCTACAAACACTTTTATACATGCATTTTTGACCATCTGTTTTGATATTCCCTAGTGAAAAAAATCTAAAATCGAATTACTTGGCCAAGTAAATTTTTAAAGTCCATTAACATAGATTGCCCAACTGACCACACAAAAGGCAGCAGTTGCAGTTTTTTATTTTTATTTTTATTTTGTCTATAAACAAGTCTTAATACATTTGAAAAGACTCAGATCATAGAAAATATGTTCTCTGACCATATTTTCAGTAACAGAAGGAAATTTAGAAAATTCACAAGTGTGTGGACATTAAACAACAATTTCCTAAACAAATAATGGGTAACAAGATAAATCACAGAGAAATTAGAAAGTACTTTGAGATAAAAATCAAAACACACATAGGATGCAGGACTCACACAATGCTTAGAGGAAAATTTATACTTGTAAACACCTATATTAGAATTAGAAAAATCTCAATTCAGTAATGTGAACTTCTACCTTAAGAAAATAGAAAAAGAAGAGCAAGATAAACCAAAAACAAATATAAGTAGGAAATAAAAAAGATTACAACAGTAATACATGAACAGGGAATTTTAAAAAACAATGGAGAAAATCAACAAACCAAAAGTAGATTCTTTAGAACGATCACAAAAATTAAAAAGCCTTTATCTAGATTGACCAAGAAAAAAAGAGAGAAGACCAAAATTACTAAAATCAAAAATAAAGCAGTAGCTTTATAATAGTATTATAACTAATTATATTATAATGAATAATATAATATTATATTATCATTATGTTTTTTTTATAGTGGTAATATTTTCTTTCTTTCTCTTTCTCTTTGCATTTTTGTTCTATCAGTGGGTTTTGTTCTTTCTTATGTATTCATGGTAGTGATTATCATTTTGTGGATTCCAGATGCAGGACTTCCTTGCAAATTTCTTGTAGGACTGGTAGTGTCATGGTAAACTCCCACAGTATTTGTTTGTCTAGAAAATACACTATTTTTTCCTCTTTTCTGAGGGATAGAGTTGCTGGGCATAGTATTCTTGGCTGTCAGGTTTTTTCATTTAGTATTTTGAATATATCATCCCATTTTCTTCTGGCCTGTAGAGATTCTGTTGAGAAGTCTGCTGTTAGTCTAATGGAAGCTCCCTGGTAAGTGACTTGATACTTTTCTCTTGCTGGTTTTAGGATTCTCTTTATTTTTTTAAGATTCTTCCTTTGTCTTTGAGCTTTGTCGGTTTGACTATAATGTGTCCTAGAGAGGATCTTTTTGGGTTGTATCTGTTTGGGGATCTCTGAGGCTACTGGATCTTAAGGTCCGTGTCTCTCCCTATACCTGGGAAGTTTTCTGATATTATTTCATTGGCTAGGTTTTCCATACCTTTTCCTTTCTCTTTCCCTTCTGGAACACTCACGATTCAAATGTTTGTGGACTTATATTGTCAGCTAGCTCTCTTAGATTTTCTTTATGTTTTTAAATTCTTTCTTCCTTATTATTTCATTGGCTAGGTTTTCCATACCTTTTCCTTTCTCTTTCCCTTCTGGAACACTCATGATTCAAATGTTTGTGGACTTATATTGTCAGCTAGCTCTCTTAGATTTTCTTTATGTTTTTAAATTCTTTCTTCCTTTTTTTTCACCTGAATTATTTCTTAAAAAACTATCTTCAAGATCATTAATTCTTTCTTCTGCTTAGTCTAGCCTGCTGCTTAAGCTATCAGTTGTGTTTTTTATTTCATTGAAGGAATCTTTAAATTCCATAAGTTCTGCTATATTATTTTTAAGGTAATAATCTCTTTTTGAATTTCCTCTTTTGTATTCTATTTCATTGTTTCATTATGATGTCTGTCTGAGTCTTCTCATATCTCAGTGTTTCATTAAGATTATTGCTCAGAATTCCTTTTCAGTCATTTCAAGGGTTTCCTGCTTTATAGGGTCTGGTATTTGGGAATTACTGTATTCCTTTGGTAGTGTCATATTTTCTTGAGTTTTTGTATTTCTAGTATCTCTACATTGATGTCTGGTCAACTGGAAAGCAGTTGCTTCTTCCATTACTCTGGAGAGGTGTTTGAGAAGAGAGACATCTTCTTTTTCTTGTCTCCACTTATGACTCTCTTTGTGTCAATGCAGTTAAATGTCTGGTGTGCTGCCTGCATGGTGGCTGTGGATACTACTGTGGCATCTAGCTTCTTTTCTATCAGCCATGGATATAGCAGTGGCTCTGGTGGGCTACTCACGTGGGAGTGGTGTTTTCAGTGTGCTCCTTGCCCTCTACCATCTAGGACTCAAGGTGTGTACTTCTTGCCTGCCCTTGGCTCCCCAGAAGCAGTTCTTAATCCCATTAGAACTACATGAGAATTCTTGCTTCTTCACATTCATACTAATATTGGCTATTATCAAATATTTGAACTTTGCCAATTAGATGAATAAGTAATATCTTTTTTATTATTACTAATAGATGCTGCACTGAAAAGATCTATTTAACACACACAGACACCTACATACTCATGCAGCCATTTCACTCAAACCTTTTTTTTTTAAGTAAGCCTTTATTTTTATTTGTATGATTTATTTAACCTTTTAATAGTTTTTGTCAATGGAAGTTTATTTTTGTCTATGTCTTGATGCAGAACTTAAATTTTGTTTTTAAAAATGGTTAATCAGATGGCCTAATATTACTTATTGAATAATCTTTTTCTCCCTCAACTGATGTAAAATGGTATCTCCCTCATGTTGTAACCCTCCCATAATAGATTAGACTACATTTTTAAAATTTATACTCAGTTTCATTGATTTGTCTATTTCTGTACCAAGTCCATTTAGGAAAAGTAAAATTTAATTAACCAGACAATTCATTCACCATTTCTCTCATTTTTCTATATATAGTTAATATTTAGATACCCCAAAATACACAGATTTAGCAAAATATATTTAGCAAAATCTGTTATTTATAATAATTAAAAGTATTCTATTTCGGCATGTAATTAAATGCAGAGCTTTTAAATAATTTAGTCTTCTAGAATTAATATAATCTCTAATTTTACAATGTTTAAAAAAATAACCTCTGCTAAGACAAATTATTTAATTTAATTTTTTAAAAAGTAAATTTCTAGAATAGAAGGCACTTGCGTATTGGTCCTACCAGTGATACAAGGGCTATAAATATAGGTAAATAAAATTAAACTAGGTAAGATTATTTTCAAACTATTATAGTATCTACCCATGTATCTTTCTAGTTATTACTTTTGTGTGTTCTGCAGTTTGTGAAGCCGTCTGGCAGCAGAGAGCTCTGTCTAACAGTAGAACATGTTTACTCTGCTGGCAGCTGCTCAGTTTCAGTCTTTCAGTGGAGTTTGCCGGTAGCACTTGAGTTTCTGAATTTCTCCTTTGGACTGCTTAGCTGTTAGATGTGTGTGTTCTGAATAAAGACTATTCCCACTTCAGCCAAGGCTCCAAGGACCTTTTTGCTGGTTACCTAGCTCATAGACCTGCGTGCGAAGGGTTTGTGAATGGGCTCGAGGGATCTGTGAGCTCCAGACCCTAGCCCTAGCTCTACACTTAGATTGTTGTTTTAGATCTTTCTTCTGTTCTCATAATTGCATTGAATGCTATATATATCCCTCTGAGCACTGTTTTCACTACATCCCTCAAATTTTAAAGTTTTATTTTTACATTACTTGGTTCAAAATATTTTTTAATATTTCTCCTAAGACATCTTCTTTGGACCATGTTTAATTTAGGAGTATGTAGTTCAATTTTTAAATATTTAGAGATTTTTTTCTTTCAATTATTGATTTTTAGCTTAGTCCCACTGTGTTTTGAGAATGTATTTTGTATGGTTTCTACTTGTAGGTGTAGGGACCCCATGGGCGCCTGAACAGGGACACACCCTAGCAATATGGTGCCCTTCTGGGTTCTTCTCCGCAGTAAACAGCCCATCAGTGCCAAAACCCAAGCCCACCCGCGCCAAACCTCAGCCAGTCACAGGTCAAGGCTCACCTCCTGCCCAGCCCCATCCAATCAGCTACTACCCCGTCCACCCCCTATCCAACCCTGGAACCCAGCTCCCTATAAATGTACACGCAGTCCTTGAATAAAGCGGAACTTCTCTGGCGAACTGTCAGCTTGGGTCCTGTCGCCTTATCAGCTCGGGTCCATCCGCCCTTTCACTACTATTATAAATTTGTTAACATATGTTTCATAGTCTAGAATGCCATCTATTTTGGTAATGTTCTATGAAAGCTTGAGGAGAATGCTATTATCTAGTTGTTCATGAAATATTCTATAAATGTAAATTAAATCAAGTTGATTGATAGTGCTGCTCAGGTCAACTCTTATCCTTACTGATTTTCTGCCTGTTTGATCTATCCATTATTGAAAGAAGGATGCTGAAGTCTCCTACTACAATAGTTGTTTGTTTATTTCACTTTGATATTCTATCAGGGATTTTTTTGTTTATATATATTTGTCTGCTTGTTTTGGTCTTCTTTAAAAACATATTTGATGATCTATTTTTAGCAGTATAACCAGTAACAAATAGTTTTGAGAATTGACCTCTTTATCATTATATAATGCTTCCCTTTATCCCTGATTATTTTCCTTTTTCTGAAGTCTGCTTTGTGTGAATTTAATATAGCTACCCCAGGTTTCTTTTAATTAGTGTTGCATGGTATTCTTACTTTATTTTATTTTTTAGATAGCTTAATTGAGATATAAATCACTGTCCCTTTACTTTTACTCTGAGTCTTCATATTTAAAACAAGAAAATACTGTCAATCTCTGTCTTTTCATTGGTCTATTTAGGCAATTCTCATTTAAAGTAATTATTGATGTAGTTGGGTTAATACCTATCAGGTTTGTAACTTTTTTTCACGTTACTGGTTTTTGCTCTTTTTCTGTTTTCTCTGAATTGAGCATTTTATATCATTTCATTTTATTTCCTCTTTAGCATATAAATTATACTTCTATTTTTAATTTTGGTGCACTCTCTAGATATTGTAATATACATTTTTACCTAATCCGTATAAACCTTCATTTAACACTATGCCACTTCATGTGTACTAAAGGAAGCTTATAGCAGAATAGTCTCAATTTCCCCTTTTCATTTCTTCTGTATTGCTCTCATTTATTCCATTACCCACGTCTATAATCACCCAATGTCTTAACAGTATTATTATTTTAAGCAAAGTTATCTTTTAGATTACAAGTTAGGAAACATTTTTTAAAAAATAGTTTCAGTGACTCTTTTATTAATGATCTTCCTTTCATTATTTTGTTCTGTTTCTTATGTATATTATTTTGCATTTCCTTGAAAAACTTGTTTTACCATAACTTTTAATGCAGATCTGCTCTTGAATAAATTACTTCTTCCTCTTCTTCTTCCTCTTCCTCCTCTTCCTCCTCCTCCTCCTCCTCCTTTTCCTCTTCTTCTTCTTCCTCCCCCTCCCCCTCCTCCTCCTCCTCCTCTTCTCTTTTGTCCTTTTCTGAGAAACTATTTCCCCTTCACTTTTCAAAGATAATTCCATTGGAAATGAATTCTAGGCTAGCAATTTTTTCTTTCAGTACTTCAAACATTTCACTCTACTCTTTTTTTGCTTGTTTGGCTTTTTAATGAAAAGCCCACTGTGATTCCTACCTTTATTCTCTTTTAGGTAAAGTTTTTAATTTCCTCTGGTTTCTTTCAAGATCTTCTCTTTGTCTTTGGCTGCATACAGTTTAAATATGATATGCCTAAGTGTACATTTTTTGGTATTTATCTGGCTTATAGTTATCTGAGATTCCTGGGCTTGTAGTATGGGATCTCGCATTACTTTTGGAAATTCCTCAGATGTTACTGCTTAAATATTTCTTCTGTTCCATTCCCTCTTTATTCTCCTTCTAGTATTTCAATAAAGCAAGGATTACATTTTTTGAAATTGTTTCATAATTCTACATATTCTGTTCTGTTTTTATTGTATATTTTTCAATTTTTATTCTTTATTTACTTTGAATTTCAGATTGAGAAATTTCTATTGACATATCCTCAAGCTTATTCTTTCCTCATTTTTGTCCTGTTTACCTATTCAATGTATTCTTCATTTCTGTTACAGTGTTTTTGATTTACTGCATTTATTTTGATTCCTTCTTAGGGTTTCTATCTTTTTGCTTCCTTTAGCCATCTATTCTTGCATGTTGTCTATTTTTTTTTTTATTATTATGTACTAAGCCCTTAACACATCAAATACAGTTATTATAAATCCCTGTCTGATATTTTCAAAGTCTGTGCCATATTTAAGTCTGGTCCTGATGCTTCCTTTGTTGCTTCATCTTCTCATATTTTTTTTCTTGGCTTCTCTCATGCCTTGTAATTTTTGATTGGAAGTTTGAGGTGATGTATCTGGTAATAGAAACTGAGGTAAATAGGCTTTTATTGTGAGGGTCAGTGTTGATCTGTGTAATAAAGAGTCTGACTCTATTTTTTTTTGGTATTTGAGTGCTGACAGCCTTTACGACTCACTCTTCCCTCTTCCCTTTGCCCTACATCTGGGTAAGCTGAGAAGGAAGTCTGGGTGTTCCCTCATTTCACACTGCTGAGAGGCTCAAAAACTCAAGCCCCAGTTTACACCCAGGAAAATTCACCAATCTTCCATCCCCTAACCACAATAAAAACCCTGAGACAGTCTTTTTTTCTTGCTTTCTTAAGCCCACTCTCTTAAACTATTTCAGACCTGCTTGAAAGGCCTGCTCTATTTTCTCCAGAAAGCCTCAATAATGTAAGTAATAAGCCTGTTCATATCCTCTTGGTGGCATCATCAGCCTTGACACCTGAACCAAATTTTGGTTGGTGTCTATTCTGTCTACCCACGGTATCCAAAACAATCATTCTAGGAGTTGGACTGCATTTCATATTTTCTGTAGCTGTAGATGATGGGGGCTTAAAATTCTACTGTCTTTTTTTTTTTCTCCTTTAAAATTCTACTGTCTTTGTTTTTGTCTCCTTTGTTGTTCAGGGGCCTTACTAAAAACTCTGTTTTAAATAGAGCCTGTGTTTTGCAGATCTTCCATCTGTGATCTGCCATAATTATCCTAAAGTTCTACCGATGTGGTGATAAGGTGTGGAGGAGGGGAAGCCCTCTATAATCTTAGGCTGCAATTGGTCCTTTAGCAGGCTTGTGTCCTGGTCTGTGAGTTTCGCAAGTACTCCTCCTTAGTTGAGACAGGTAAGGTAAGGAAGATTGTATTCAGGAAACTGTCCTATGTTTTCCTCCAGGCTGGATATAATTCTTAAACACTCTTTTCCCCAGGATAGTGGACTTTGTTATGAACAGAGCTCCAAAGCTCCAGGCATTTTTCACAATGGTTAATTTTTGCCTCCCCCTATAAGAGCCACTAGAAAAATCTATGTTGGCTCTTCACTATGAGAAACTGGTTGGGTTCTGATGGAGTTTGGATGTGTTGTCCCCTCCAAAACTCATGTGGAAATTTGATCTCCAATGTGGCAGGGTTGGAAACTGATTGAGTCATGGGGTGGACCCCTGATGAATGGATTAATGCTCTCCCTGGGGGAGGGGGATTAATGAGTGAGTTCTCGCTCTATTATTTCCTGCGAGAGCTCCTTGCTTAAAAAGACCCTGGCACCTTCTCTCTCTCTCTTGCTACCTCTCTCTTGCTTCCTCTTGCCATGTGATCTGCTTGTATCTGCCGGCTCCCTGCCACTTTCAGCCACGAGTGGAAGCAGCCTGAGGCACGTGCCAGATGTAGATGTCCCAGAATTGTAAGCCAAATAAACCTCTTTCCTTTATAAATTACCCAATCTCAGGTATTCTGTTATAGCAACACAAAACGGACTAAAACAGGTTCCCAAAGGTTGGAGACACAGAAAGTATGAGGATACCCAAAAGACTTTGGCATTTCTCACTCTCATGCTAGTCCACAGTCTTTAGCACTGTCTCAAGCAATTTATCAAAATTACCTTTTAAGTGTTTCTACCAGTTTATGGCTCCAGCAGCTTCTGCTCCAGATAAATAGATCTCAGTTGCAACTCTCTGGAGTCATCTGTCTGGATTTCAAGGTGGAAGTTTGCCCTGTAAACTCAGTTCTTAAGGGTTCAAGAAAAATCATTGGTTTTCAGTTTGTTTAGCTTTTCCTTGTTGTCAGGATGGGAATAACAACTTCCAAGGACTTTACATGTCAGAACTGAGAATGGAATTGCTCCCAATATACATTTTTTGAGTTACTCTAAAACATAAGACTTCTCTTTCATCTATATCTGTCTTATATCACATAGTTCTCTCTGTCTCTTACTTATTGGCCCTTACTAAATATATTTGACAAAATTGACTGTCAGCTAATATTTACCATACTGAGAAATGCCAAATATGAGCTGATATCAAAGCCTCATTTTCTGTATTTTCCCTAGATATCCTGAATTATCTAAAAGTCAATGAATTCAAATGTATGACTTCATAGACAAAGTGCTTCACAATTTGTACTTTTAAGGGTCTATATAATTTTCTGGCCTTATTTGCTTCACTCACTTTGACTACAAAGTTGTCTTCTCACAAGACAATTCTTTGTTCACTGAGTCTGCCATGGAATTTCATACATTTGAGATTTTGCACAGTGCTACTGCCTATATCAGAAAGGTTCTTTCCCCTGTACCTGACAAACTTATTACTTCTTTCAGATACAGCTCAAATTTAAACCTTTTAAAAAAATATATCCCAATTTATTCCAGCAACTGGTTAATTTCTATGAATCTCTATTGAATGTTTACTCTTTTGTATGATCTTTCCACATTTCATATTTATTATTCATTTACAGGTTTTTCTTTCCTACTAGGCTCAGGTGAAGAAACTGTCCATTTTTCTATCATTAGAGCTTTGCTTACACTATGAATTCAATAAATGTTTGTTGAATGCTCAGTGTTTTGAATTTAAACCAGCTTCTTTTTTTTACTGCTTATAATGCATAAGAATCTTACTGAATCCAACCAAGTATTTTTCTATAATCTTTCTTATTCTTACCAATTCATAAATTGCTAAGAGACTTTGAAGAGCTCCAGATGTACAAAATATAACAAAGTTAAAACGCAAAAAGGATTTCTTTTGCTTCTAGAAAGTAAGTCTAAATCAAATCTATTAATAATAAATGCAAGCTATTCATTGGCCCAATTGTGACCTCATAAAGATACAGAATTGTCAAAAGACAAAAATACAGCAAATTTAATTTAAAGATCTTAATTGGATTTTATATTCAGTTCTAGAAACAGGCAATTGTTCCAATGAGCTGAGCAGAGGAATTTGGCTTTATAGACAGAAAACAGCTCAGGAAAGCGGAAACAGAGAGCAGAAAGTGGATTGGTCTTTTCAAAGTTACTTTTAACATAAAAGGTTAAAGCAGAGAGAACTTCCTTATCATGCTGGTTAAAACTGGCCTATTGGGGGATTTTGCCATTATCTTATCTTCTCTGCTGAATTCTTAGAATGTCAGAAAAACAGCACAGTTTTGACTTGGTGGCATTGAACTTCAGCATGAGTAACTCAATTTTGACTTGGTTTCTCGGGCTAGTGCAGAAGCTCAGCCCAAACCAGTGGCTTTACCAATGGTTAAATAAAATACATTTTATTTAACAGAATGCAAAATTATCTCATAAATTAACATTGGTTTACTGGAGCACTCCCTTTAGAATTCAAATGGTATCAGTAAAGTTGCTATATTATTGGGTCTTTTGTCCTTTATTATAATCATTAGACACTTTACATTTTAATTGCTTTACATGAAGTGTTAATAGGAAATGATTCAGAAGAAATTGTGACCTTTGAGATCTTCTTGGCTGTTTAAAACATTAACAGCAATTCTCTGAGCTAATGTGTAAAAAGGATTATTCATCATCTATGATAGGTAAATGAAGGAAGTGATGAATTGAGATTTTTAAATGACATTCTGGGATTACCAAATGTATATTTACCAGAAGTGATGTGAATCATTTAACTTAAATTCTTCAATAATTAAATATATATTCCCCATATTCTTCCATATTTTACTTATTTTGTTGACTGTCATTATATAGATGGTAATAATTTTTATATTTTTATTCATTCATTCATTAATTATTTATTTATTCATTCATTTGTTTTGGTGCACAAAGATATGCCCTAAACCACCAGAAATAGACAACAGCTTAATTGAGAAGACCTACCCGTTTTATAGAAAATATCAGAACTGCAGCTACTTACAGTGCTCACCAGCATTTCTAGCTCAGCTAACCAGAGGGACGACTGTTTGAATATGGTTTTTTTCATCATCTCTAATTACCTCCCCCCAATCTGTTTATATCATATGTGAACATACCCATCCAGCAATGGATGTTATGCCACCTTTCCCATTCTTTTTCAGTTTCACTACTGAGAGGATGAAAACAGAATACATTGCAACTACATTTCTTTCCTAATGAAGTATTATTTCCCTCATGAGGTTTCACTGAGGGGGAGGGTATAGAATAAATCCTTAATATGTACACACATACAGTGTCTAATGACTATTCTCTATGCCCTAGGGAATATCAACTAAGCACTCTTCTTGATTCACCTAGTTTTAATATTGGTACTTTAGGGATGCTGCAGAGATCACTGCAGAGGTATGACCTTTATCTAAGCAAAGGTTTCAGTCTGCAGCCCTTTTGTGACCTGTAAATACGCATGGTCATCCTGACATTTTCCCAAGGGCCAAGGCTCTCTCACTTATTTTTACACCTGAGTACCATTTGTCTTCTGCTGTCATTTTTAGCTACTGTTGTCAGTGTTAACATTGCTACAAATAGACATTGCCTGAAGAAAACACCCGAATCATTTCTGGTTAAAAGACTACATGTTTGCTAAAACTGCCTCTGCATCACTTGTCTGTGAGAATAGCTGACAGGACTATTTTTCATTTGCGTCCTTGGGAAAATAACTCTTCTACATTCTGAACGTCCTTTGAAGTCAGTAGTAAACATAAATAGGGTGCCAAGAGAAATTAAATTCTAATATTTTATAATGTACTTAGCAGTATACTCTGCTAAAGCTCAGTAAAACCATTTTATAGGAAGGTTAGGCATAAAAGTACATTCTGAAATTCTGAGTGAGAAATAAATTAAGCATCTCTTTGGTTATTCTTTTTCAAAATATAAAGTGACATTTTTATAGAAGCTAGCATCATAATTATGAATATTTTAAAACAGGGTTTTCTTTGAATTTATTTCTTTTGATAAATGAGCCAATAATGTTACCACCAAGAGGTCTGACTGCCCTCTTGTGCTAAACAAATGACTGAAAAGTCCAAAAGTTGCTGCAAGGATTGAAAGCTTTATTCAGATAACCACAATCTGGGGGATGACCGGGCTAAGATTATCTCACCTTCTGATGCCTGCACTGAGGTTTATAAAGGGGAAGAGGTGGAAAGGGAGGTAAGGGTTTTGTCTTCCAGGAAAAAGGGGAAGCTGCTCGTGGGATCAGTAGAGGGTCTGAGTCAGACGGCTGGGTCCTGTGACGGACTAGGTGCTTTAGCATCATGTAGTCTGCAGTTAGCAGACTGGTCAGCTTCAAGCTCTTGATGTTATCTCAGGGCTGGAGTCCTTAACTCCTAGGGAGAGCTCAAAGACAGTAACCTTAGTAAGACATCACTGGAAAAAGTACCTGATTCAGTACCTCTAACTAATGTGAATGCAATTTTCATTAAGCAAGAAGGTGAGTTAATAATCAGCTAGGGTGCTTTGCTTTTTGCTTGGAATTCCTTTATTTGCAGTTGATTAGGAAAAGTAAGGAGAACAAGAAAACTTAGCTTCAGACATAAGAGGGTGTAATGGGAGAAAAACAGAAATAAACTTTTGAGAAGGATTCTTTTGGGGTCATTATTTCATCCTCAGGCAGTTTCAGCCTCATGATCAGTTTATCAGTTCTTCTGCTAACCTCAAGGAATTGATGACTGTTAATTCCTTGGCTTGGAATGGCTATGACTCACTTGAAAAGGGGGAATCGTGAGTCCAGCAAGTCACTGGTTGTAAGAGCATTGTTCCTAAGTTACTGGCTAACTGAAACTTTATGCTTGGCCTTAGTTATCCCAAAGATGGCCATTCTCTGGCTAAAGTCCCTTTCAGTAAGATGACTTTTAAATTTAGTTTATTAACAAAAAGTATTTCTACTCCTGAATAGGATTCCCTTTGTTTAAAATTAAGATGCTTTGAAAGTTGTGCCTTCTACTATTCATTCCTTTATTCCTTATCTCAATATATTGGAAATGAGCTTATTACAAGAGAAAGCATTTCTGGCCCACTATTTCTAGCATTGATAAGGACATCTGTAAAAACCCCTACCCCAAAAAATCAGTGTGGAAGAAGAAATTTTAAATGAAGATAAAAGAAAGGCAATTGATAAAGAAAGTCTTGTGTCAAGTTGGGAGAAGACTCAGTGCGAACATAGGAAAAAGGTCAGTCTTATTTATTAGGGTCACTTGATATTGGGTGACAGACTTAAAATAACAGGGACAAGAAAGGGCAGAATTTGGCAAAGAAGAGAACATAGCAAAGGAAGTTAATATAATTTTTCTTTAATTTCTCAATAAATTAAAAATAAAGAAATCTACTGTGGTTGAGGTAATCTATGCGGTTAAGATTGTGGATTTGAGATTATTAATTTTCATTAACCTGTGTAATAAAATTCATGTGAATAAAATGATAACTGAACAAGTGTCAGTCACATTACAATTTACAAAAAAAATTGTGAGGTTTTATTGGAGACAGACAACAGGACTTTATACTTTACACCAAAGCTCATGCAAACCTGCAAGTGGAAAGAGACAAATAATACATTTGTGGTTACTCAGACTAAGGACTAATAAAGTGGGACAATACTTCAATGATAAAGTGAAGCAATTATTAATTTTAGTAATTAGTATATTATAAACATCATATGTTTTACTAATTTAAATATCCAAGATATTTCCAAAAAAAGTTCTCATGTCTCGCAAATTTCATATGTCTCGCATTTTCTCTAGAGTCAAATTAAATTTCAAAATATGAGCATGCTTACTGTATTCATGATTAAGTATCAAATAAATGGTTTTCTTTAAGGTATTTTGTATTTTCATGTCTGATTTGTTTACTACCTCTACCTTCAAAGTTCTATATAAGCCAATACTTATCACTTTATCCAATACCATTTCCCTCAAATTATATATATTTCAATCATGGAAATAACTACATATGAATTAAAAGTTTCATTTTACCTTTTTGGAGGGAACTTTTTTTGAAAAAGAATATCAAATAACAATCTTAATAGACTTTGACAAAACAGGACAACTTGAGACTCAGCTAGAAATCCCAATTGCTTTTTTTTAAACAATAAATTAAATGTAAAATATTGTAGTGACAGTTAAGGCAGACTATGCACTTTGAATGGTCTTCTCATTTCAAAACAATTAGACTCTGGGTAAAATCAGTTTTTAATGCATTTCTAGACTCAAAGAGAGTTAAAAATTATATACTCACTACATGCCCATAACCCTCTCAGAAACAAATGTGAATATAGAGGAGAAGAGAAAGCATTAAGTAAAATGCAGACACTAGAGGCCTCTTATGATGAGTGGTGTCACCAGTGTTGCTATTAATGAGGCAACTAAACGTTGAGCTATCTGCAAATTGAAGGAAATGAACAGGAGACTCTATTACTAAGCCAAGGACTTTCAAAGAGGCATAGACAGTCATTGGTAGTTAGTATATTCTGGGCACCAGAAAAAAGATATATGCTACCAATTCATGAAATGAATTTGGAAGAAATATAAAGTTCTAAATATCTCAAGAATAAAAGAAGAAATTGTAGTACAAATTTAAAAGGCACAAAAAAGTGAAACATAATTTTAGTACTATTGAATTTTGTGGATGCAGTGGAATTGATCTATAAAACAAAACTTGTAACTTTAAATGCTTAGATAATAATTGAAATAATAGCTACCTTTGAAAATTAAGTAGCTTAAAATTAATGAGCTGTGTCCAATTCAGAAGTTAAAAATAACAAGAAACCAACAGAAGTAAAATTAGAAGAAAATTTTTATAAATACAACAACAAATAAACCAAACACAAAATAAAGAGAATCAACAAATCCAAACTTGAAATGTACAATAAAATAAGCAAACTTTTAGTGAGACTGATAACAGAGCAAGCAAAGGAGAGAGAGAGACAGACACAGGCAAAGATACAGAGAGAGAATACAAGTGAATCTTATTTGCAATGAAAACATATGGTATAACAGATTATAGAGTGATTTCAATGTTTGATTTTTATGCTGGTGCATGTTAAAATATAGATGTGGAAAGTTACTAGGAAATATTACTTACAAAAACTATGTGAAAAGAAAGACAAAGTTGAATTTTTTAAAGTATTAAAAAAGTTAAAACAGTAGTATTCTGGGAGTAAAACCAATCTGTGTTTTAAGACACCATTTTGGTCATATAAAGAAGTTTTTGGAGAATAGATAAATTTAAAAAATGCTTGCCCCATTTTTTCCATGAGGACAATCTAACTTTGATACCAGAACTATATATACAAGGACAGTTTGATCAGGCCAGTCTCACTAAAACACATGTAGTTTGTCTGTGTATATATATCTCTTTCTAAATGTACCTGTGTATCTTATGTATATGTTTATATATGTATATTTCATCTGATGTAAAAGTTTTTGATACAATTCAAAAAACA
>NW_007730205.1:145856-147030 GCF_000696425.1 Galeopterus variegatus
AAAGTAATTAAAGCACCAAGAGTAGAAAAATCTTTCTGAAGAAGAATAACCTGTCCTACTACGCATTAATACTTAATCACAATAGGGTGCTAAGGTTGTGGTGAGGAGTGTTTTGCCTTGGTTGTAGGCAACAAAGATTGCATTGTCTGTAGAGAATTTAAATCAATACTAAAACCAAGTAAAAGTGTTACTGGGACCATTCAACAGCTCCTGGCTTGGCTTGCCAAAATTTGAAACCAGGCACACAGGTCTGGCTGCCTGTCCCCTTTAAAAAATAAACAAGTCAAAAGTCGAATGCTGCTGAAAACAGAAGTTAGCTTTTACTGCGGAATACTGGTGATCTGAGGACATATGTTAAGCTGATCCATCTCTCTGGAAAACCTGAAGGAGAATGGCCACACTAACACCATCTCAAAGACTCAGATTTACGGAGGGGTTTTTAAAGAGGGGACCAAGGGAATGGAAAGTGGGAAATGAAAAGCACGAGGGAGGGGGACATGAGCAGCAAGGGCTTCATGCATGGTCTCAGGTGCAAAGTCTCACCAGGACTCTGNATGGTCCTGCTGGATAGTACGTGCCTTGTTGTGAGTCTGCAGCTTCAGGCTGGAGGGACAACATTACCTTTATGTAAATCATGTCATCTTACCCCACAACCAAGTTTCAAAACATCAAATAACTTTAGGAAAATAGGGAACTCAGAGAAATGCATGCCGAGAAAAAAAATCTGTGTCCTTTTAAAATTTGCATACAGCTCAAGCAGTTTTAGGCCCCGGCATGGCTTCAGTCCTGCTCACTCCAAAAAAAGTACTTTTGTTTTTATATTTGCAATACGATTGCAATTCTAAACCATATCAGTGATAACATTCTCCTCCATTTGGGAGCCAATCTTTCCCAAACAGCCCTCCCTTAGTATTTTACTACTTAATCGTAAAGTTGAAATACTTAAGTCAATACTGTATTGGTGCAGACATAAAAATTAAATCGACCAGTGAAACAAAGCTCTCAGATGTAGAACCATGCATACATCAATACATGAAACTGGTAGCATTACAAGACAGTACATGATGGATTCATTTGTGGGCCAGAAGGAAATAAATGGCAGCCTCAAAATTTTAATTGAGGGGCCAGCCCGGTGGTGCACTGCTATAGTGCTCCGCTTGGGAAGCGCGGTGGC
>NW_007730205.1:148547-149784 GCF_000696425.1 Galeopterus variegatus
ATGTTAAGATTTGCTTGTATTAGATGTCAGCAAAGATCCTCTGTAAAACAGTCAATATTTTTGCTGGCCATACACGTCTCTGTTGTAACTACTCAATTTTGTTGTTGAAAAAAATCAGCTATGAAATCATACTCACACCTAAAGCCTTAATTGCAATATATCTCCCCTTAGTGCTCATTGTACATGGTAGCCGGGACAAGGAGTTTAAGGAAGTAAAGGAAGAGAGGAGAAAAAAGTAATTATGAAAAATAATAGTTTTATGCCACTGTATGGCCGCATTCCCCATTGTCATCTTCAGCCTAAGGAGAAATAGCATGACCAAGATTTTTAATACATTTCAAGGTGGCTGGACTTCTTTACCAATGAACCTCATACTACCTTAATGCAGGGAGTTTCCAGGAACACTCCTAAGTGGTATAGTTAGAGCATACCTAAACAGGCATAGTGGATTCACTCCAACATATATGATTCCTGATTTTTAGGACTCCTTCCTCTACAAGATGACTAGGAAGTTAACTGACTTAATGGCACTGCTTTTCGAACTTTATTATGTGTACAAATATCTTGGGTATCATGTAAAATGTAGTTTCTAATTCAGTAGCTGTAGTGTGGGACCTGAGATCCTGCACTGCTAAGCTCCCAGATCATGCTCCTAGATGGTTCTCTGACCACACTTGGAGTTGAAAAGCTGCAGGCTACTATTAAGACCAGCCTTTAATTAGCCAGTCTAATAGACTCTTAACACCACTCCCAATTCATTGCATCCCTAATCACTAGGGTGGTGAACCCACATCCTTAGATTTGGCCTGATCCAGTCTTATACTTTATATTCAGTGGTGGAGTTCTCTTAGAATCTATCTCCATTCTTGTTTCTAAGAATCTTGCTGAAAAAAACAGTAGGCAGTACCCTACAACTATAAATCACTGAAGGAGGGTTGGTTGTTTGCTTTAATGTAGGAAAAATCTGGTCTCTTAGAAGGGAAGGGGGTGTGTTTTGCTTCCAACGACCAGAAGATTTCAAGGGAAATTGGGGGGTAGACCTTGGCTTTTTCTGAGTCTGTCCAAATGCTCACATCCCAAGTTTCAAAGCCCCATTTCTATATAAATAACTCACTTCCTTAGCATGTAATTCATTACAGCTGCACACTTAAATGATTTAGCACCTATGCAATCTACCACTAGGCTCTGTGGTGGGTCCTCAGGCTTGTATGCACTGCCACTTCAGGGCATATGTTTA
>NW_007730205.1:150441-158651 GCF_000696425.1 Galeopterus variegatus
CACTAGGCTCTGTGGTGGGTCCTCAGGCTTGTATGCACTGCCACTTCAGGGCATATGTTTACGGCTCCACAAAAAATTCCTGATTTTTTTTATCTGGGCCTTGATTTGAGAATTTGAGGCTTTAATTTCTTTCTTTCTTTCTTTCTTTCTTTCTTTCTTTCTTTCTTTCTTTCTTTCTTTCTTTTTTTCTGGAGGTATGCTCTTCATAGCAGGCAGAAGCAGGCAGCCAGTTTGTTCCAAAAGTCTTTGTAGTCATCAGTTGTCACTTTTTCTTCTTCATGGTGCCTAAATGCCATAATCACTAAACTCTCAAAGCTTTTCTTTCTTCCTGTATGCTATTCCATGTTACACCCTGTAGTAATGTGAGTGATTTTGACATCAATGTATGCTATGGATTACCAGCAACATATTTTCTGCCAAAAAGGAGATTGTATTAGTCAGAGTTCTCCAGAGAACCTGACTAATCAGTAAGATATGTTATAATTATATGAGAGGGGTTTATTAGGGGAATTAGCTCACATTGCTATGAAGAAAAGTCCCATGATAGGCCATCTATAAACTGGATGCCAGTAGCATGGCTCAGTCCAAATCCAAAGGCCTCAGAACCAGGGAAGCTGATGATATTCTTGGTGTAAGTTCTGGAACCCAAAAGCAGAAGAGTCTCAAGCTCTGATGTCTACGGACAGAAGAGTGTATCCCAGCTCCAGCAGATCAAGAGAGAGAGCTTCATCTCTTTCCTCTGTCTTTTCCTCTCTCCAGACCCCCAGTGGATTGGATGGTTCCCACCCACACTGAGGGTGGGTCTTTCACACCCAGGCCACTCAGACTCTCATACTAATCTCTGCTGGAAACACCCTCACGGAAACACCTAAAAAGATAGCTTTAACCAGGTTTCTCAGCATTTCTTCATCTAACCAAGTTGACAGCTAGAATTAACCTTCACAGGAGATTAACCAAGAACTCATCAAATATCCAAGGTACTAAATTTCAGAATTTTATGTTATATTTGGAACAATTTCCCTTCAATACTACACTTTATGGATACCTCAAAGTTACTTTGTCATGTGACCTCAATTTACATGTATTTAGTGAAATTCTCAGTCCACATTTGAATTAAATATTAATCCAGGTGCTATAAAATTTACAACCCTATGATATTAGTCATCTCCTGTATATCAAAAACCTAAATTATTTTATATCCTCTAATAATTACTCTAAGTTGGGTAATCTCGTCTATGTATAGAAATCATCCACAATACAGAATACAGAATATTTTGTCACAAAAATATTAAATTAAGGATATATATAACAACAAAAAATGAAAAATAAAAGTGATGTTTAAAAGCTGTGTAATGAATTATAGTTTGAATCCTACTGGATTTACTTTAAAAAGCTGGATAAGCAAATTAAATATGATTACATATGAACTACAAGAATGAACAAATTATTTGCATATGATAATATGCAAATAATATACATAAAATTAATTTTGGATTGTGGAAATATGTATGCAATTTTATTTCCTTTTCTACCATTTATTATTAGTTAGTGGAGAGTCTAATTTACAAGCAGCTTTGAGCACTCTGGCTAAATTTAATTGGTTCTTTCTTAGTTAACCTTGGTCTAATTTTTTTTCTTTGAGTTTCTAAGGTTGTAGAATCGCTGTTGAGTTCTTTATAAATCTTGCAAAAGTGTTATATCATGAAGTACTGTTTTTTAAGTCCACACATCCCAATTCATCTTAATAATCCATGAAGCTGCAAATGCAGCAGATAATTACATTTCTTTCAAGATAACAACGCCCATTGGTCATTTTGTTTAGGTGGGAATTGAAACAACTGGACTACAATATCAGAAGCCAAAACAATTAGTGAAATAATTCTGCACCGTCTGCGTTATTTCTTGTCTTCCCACTCATGTATGTCTTGTTTTCGGATAATTAATGTTAAAATAAATACACTTCTACTGCTTTTCTAGCTTGAGATGGATTTTTACCATGATGGGCTGAGCAGGACATTTGGGAGAAATGTAAGCATTGTTGCAGTTATCTGCCTTGATGGAATCAAACAGAGCAAAGCTTGGTGAATAGTTAATACAGTTACCTTGTCACTAGAGCCGACTCCTCCAAATAATAACACATAAAGTCACCTGAGGTTGGATGCATTCTGTAGCTATTGCTCTAAGGACAAATATCACTTCAGGCATTGAGGGCAAAAAGAACTTTCTAATTCCATGTGAATACAAAATAATGAAGGCTGAGCCTATCAGAAGTGAAAAAATAGTGGAAAAAATAAATCATGTCTTTTGTTGAATGACTATTTTTTATGCTTTGTTAGTAATACCATATGGTTGAAAACAAAAGAATTTTACTTTTAAATATGTGTTAATTCCTTCCAACAAGTTTAGAGTAAAATATTGACTCATGCATATTTCTTGGCATTTTATTAGAAGAGAGGTTTCCTTATATCTATGTTAATGTGAAAAAATAATAAATATGTGCTTACAAATTAGTCTTTAAGTTCTCAATAAGCTAGATATCCAGGGTTGCCTCATAAGATAGCATGGGACAAATTCATGAGCTTTCTTCTACCATGACTCTTACCCTAAAAAGACTCACAGCCTCTGCTTCTGGGAAGAGAGAAAAGTTACCTCTTTTTTTCCCTACTTTTAATAGATTTAAGCTTGTCGTCATTCATATTTGACCTTATCAGTATTAAATATCCAAACCCAAGTTTAAATTATTTTGATATAGTGAAGAATTCCCTGACTACCAGTTTAGAATTAATTGTTCCTTATCTGTTTTCATAGAGTCCAAAGTGCTCCAGCAGCAACCACAGCTTGTAATGAAATGGAATCATTGTTGCTTACAACTGTCCAGAGTGTAAAGCAGCAATTGGGAATATGAACATCTAATACTACAGAGCCTGGAGTTGCAGGAATGGAGAGCACAAAGTTCCCAGGTAGATTTTTGGGAATGATGATAATGGAGCCTCTCCTGCACCCAATCTTTGGATCTTGGACTCAGTATCATAATGATTTTTCTCACTGTTTGTATAGGTAACATGGAGAACATCACTCCAGCTTTGCAGAATATTGTTTCAGTACTGGGTACTTAAGCCGAATCTAGAGAAGGCCATCCCAGGGCTCTATCAAGACACCTGTTTTTGTTTGATGTAGTATATAATATGACCAATGGACCCAATGGTGGTGGGACCACTCCCTTACCTCCTTCACAGTCAGGTAGATCCCTGTTTGAATGCTATGTTGTGTGGAACTCCATGATACAAATCAGGCATTGTGCAACCCCCCAGAGAATGTTTCTCACTGAGCGTCTGTGGGCAAGGAAGGCAAAACCTTACCTGAAATAAATGACAATTCATGTGAGAAAAATAATTGCCATTTTCAGGATAAAAGGGCCTGATATAATCAGTCAACTTGCAACCAAATGCCCAGTTGTTCTTCACAAGTAATAATGTCATACAGATATCTAAGCATTGGTGTCTGTTGCAGACAGTCACATTCAGGGAAGGCACTAGTTAGATCACTCTTGATAAGTAGTTCTCCATGCTATTAAGGTTAATCATAACCTCTGTCTTGCCACCATGGAAATTTAATGTGTGTGCCCATAATGGGTTTGTTGTTGTTATTGTTATTGTTGTTTTGGTTTACTCTTTTATTTAGCAGTTCTTCCATGGAGGATGCATTCCAGTGGGTGTTAACATGATTCACAGACCTTCATACTTTTTGCCCACTTTCACATGTCCATCCATATGCTGTCTACTCAAGATTTTATTATCTCCAATCTTCCAAATGTTTGCTTTTCACCTGCCCAAGAGCATTGTTTCACAGTCCATGAGCCCACATATTCAAACATATTCTAACCCCGGATGACATCTTCCTCATAAAGAGGTTGAAAAGATGCTTTCCAAAGCTATACTCATTGGAAAGATTATCCCTCACCACTTATTTCAAAGCCATCACTGAGTATTCTCTAATCCAGCCACCAACCACTTCTGGCTTGCACATTTATAGTGAGCCAACCTATCTGTAAACCAAGTTTGGGCTGTGTCCTTTTCCTTTAATCTGTTGTATGAGATGTCCCATATATTTATAGATATAGTTGACGGAGGGACTCTGGCTCAACTCTGGTGGTTTCTTGAACATCCGAGCTGGTAATATGTGTTCATATGTGTCCTCTGGTCTAGCTTGATCTAGATATATCATTACTAATTTAAAGTGAAATAGTGCTGGGCCCAATTGAATTTATGCTGTGATAGGTCAAACAAGATGTCATTCATAGTGGGTAGTTCCAAACTCATTGTCACTTGGTGCCTTATGTCCAAGTGTTCAATTGTAACAGGGCCCAGTAACACACCAAGAGCTTTTCTTAAGGAGTGGTAACTCTCTGTTTCAATAGTAAAGACTTGCTCCTGAATTCCAGGAGCCTGCGCCGTGATTCTTCTACTGAGACTTGCCATTCACTCCACTTGGCATCAGTTTTCACCTCTGATACCTCTATCACAATAGGCTTGCTGGTTCTTAAGGCCTAAGTGTCAAGGACTGGGATATTGAGCTTGGTACAGCATCCATTCCTTCTGGCCTCACTAAATAGGGGAAGACTTTTGTGTTACCCAATATACTTACCAGAATAATATTTCAAGCAGTATTATGCACTGTTTTCAGGACCTGAAGAGACTCAAAGACTACTGTACTTCCTTGTTTGTAGAAGAGGCTGCAAGATAATACAAGTTATCTTTTATTTTGAAGGGGATGTCCTAGGTTTCTGTGAACACTGGACAATTAAAACCTTTACTGAAGTGGATAATCCTTTAATATTTGTAGGGTTTACTTCCATCTCTCTGGAATGTATGTATCATGCCAACAATTCCAGCACATAAAGCACCTCTTGATTATCATGCTCGATCTGCATGGTGTTATTGATATGATAAATCAATTTGATGTTATTTTTGAAGTCCAGATGACCCAGATATCTTTGAACTATGTCAAGAAAGAGTTTGCAAGACTTAAAACCCTGAGGCAAAAATACACATATATATTTTTGTCCATTTTATATGTATGTGAACTTTTTCTGATTCATTTTTCCTGATTGTGATAGAAAAGTACACATTCACTAAAATAATGGTGGAATACTATGTTGAAGAAGCTGCATTAATCTTTTACAGCAACAAAATCATACCTGGCATGCAAGATGCTCTCAGGGCTACTGTTTGGTTGAGATTGTGATAGTCTACAACTATTCTCTTGTCTCTGATTTTACAGGGATATACTGGTATATGCATTAAGGATATGATAGGGATTACCACAACTGCATCCTTTAGATCTTTAAAAGTGGCATTCCCATCCCTCCACGGTGTGAAATTGATTTTTATATTTTATCTTGTCTCTGGGGGTGAGAAGTCATAGAGACTTTCACCTGGTCTTCTCCACTGTGATAACTCTGACCTCACAAGCTGTGATCCAACATGGGGTTTACTCCAACTCCTAAGTATGTCAGTACAAATTATACATTCAAGGGTGGAGAAAATGACATCAGGTGGGTTTGCAGACTTAGTGTAGTAACAGTTAGCTTGGATTTTGAATAGGATTCCCCTTTTTCCCTGGCCTTCACTCTAACACAGAATCCATAATGACAGTTTTGTCCTCCAGGTATCAATATCAGTTTAGATCTTCAAAATATATGAGTAATCCTCTTTCACCAATATGTGGTCAGCTATAGGAAAGGAAAGAGGAATTGCTATTTTATATATTTGCTGTGACTTAGAATTCTTGTAGGGAAAATATAGGAAAATGGTCAGGGCCCTCAGATGTTCAGAATCTTGCTAAGCATTTGTTTTAAATAGGCACGTGTGCGCAGGTGTTCCTTGGCTATTTGTCTGATGTAGATGCACATATTCACCCAAGTGTCCTGAGTTATGGACCTCAGTATAAAGGACCAGTGGCTCTGATCCACAGTGCCTCCTGCCCCTGGGATACCGCCAGCGAGGTCATGGGGAGGATGCTACTGTTGCTGGAGGCTGTTGCAGCCAGCACCCCTGGATTCCCTGAGAGGCCACCACTGCTCCTCCTTCTGCTGCTACTGCTGCTATAAAGCTGCTGCTGCTGAGGACTGAGCTTGTGTCACCCGCCAATGGCTCCCAGGATCTTTCCCAATTACCTAGAACATGGACCTGCATGTGAGGGGTCTGGTGACTCAGCCTGGCATGTGAGGGGTCTGTGACCCAGTCTGTACAATGAGTTTGAAAAGTCTGTGGGCCCTAACCCCTAGCCCTGACAATACAAATGGAAAACTTAGTGTAACTAAAATAATGAAATGTTTTGGCTTCAGTTATTAATTGCTTTAACAATACAATTGGCATAGCCATACAGTTCTTCTTTTGCAACTCAGTTATCTCTTCAGTCAATGGACAGAGCAGCTCAATCTGGGAAATCTACATGGAATCGTGTCTTTTTATTGAGACAATTGCTTCAGCCTCATGCTCACCCATTTTTCCTGTTTTTATTCTTGTCTGCTGCCTGTTGGACTCTAAGAATGTCAGGTTTTATTAATCATCTCCACAACTCTCTGAAACCTCCTTATCTTGCACTCCAAACTTGCTGGTTATTATGATAATTGTTCTCCTGGCTTTTTTAGGTTAGCAGTGCCATGTGATGTCAATTGGTTTGAAACCCATAATCTCCACTGGTATCAACAAGCACATCTCTACAATAGCATCTTCTCTCAGCAGCCCTAGCCTGCAGCAGAAAGCCATCGTTGAACACTTAGTGAGGCTGGAGATCCTCTTATTCACACATTTCTAATAGCTTGGTGAGTACTCTGGGCCACCCTAGGAAACAAATCTTCTGGTGGAACACTTGTCCTCCTATAATATATCCATTCCAACATCCTTGCTATATTAGTTCATTTCTGTTGCTTATAACAAAATACACTGAACTGGGTGATTTATAAAGAAAACAAAATTTATTGCTTACAATTTCTGAGGCTGGAAATCCCAAGGTCTATTTGGTGGTGACAACAGTGACTCAGGGGTCTCACATTGCAAGATGGTAGAAACAAAGAGAGCAAAGAGACAGACTGTCTTCTCTTTTAAAGCCCTCAGAACCACACCTCTGACCACCATTTTTAAACCATTCACTACTGCATGATCCTGCAATCCAATCACCTCTTCAGTTATCATAATAGGATTTCCCACACTCTTAATGGTCACAGTGGGGCTACGTTTCTAATACATAAAATTTAGGGAACACAATTCAAGCTCCAATGAGTTTTGGGGGAATGTAATTCAATCTACTATACTTGCTTCTCTGATTATTTTAATCCCTACCTGTACTTGAAATTTCAGGCATTTCAGAAAACTGCTCAGTATGGGCCATTACTTTCTCCAGACTTCTAGAAGCCAACCTCACACTGAGTTTTCATCATATCCTATGGTCCTTGCCAGGCTATCAAATGCTGTATTCTAAGGGAATGCCCCAAATTTAATACATTTTTTTTATTTTTTTTTAGTTTTAGATTGTGGCCCTTTGATGAAGAACTCTCAGAATCCGTTAGCAAAGATGCCCTCTTGGCTCTGCTGGTACATACAGGCTAATTCTCACAGCTCCTTTGATGTCTACTCCTATTCTTCCCCTACGAGGCTTAGTGTGTGCCATGCTTTGTTTTGATGCTACCAAACTGTAGATATTGATGTGGAATCCAAGAGGAGAGGTGGAACAGATTTTGAGGAGAACCCATTTTGCCTTATCAGTGTGAGGTGTCTTCATTGTTTTCCCACGGGGAGGAAGTGTACTCTATATAAACAGTAAGTTATGCATTTAACTAAATTTTACATGCTTCCTCCTGAACTAACTTCTAGATTAGCAGTAACAAAACTTTCTCATTGTGTTTGAATGTAGATATTTTAAAAACTGCCAATAATTTTACAATAATTATTCCGTTTTTGACTGAAGCCAAATTACTGCATTTCCTCTCATTGTGTTGTTTTTAATATGAACTATGCAATACTTTTTTAATAAGCTCATACAGTCAATGTTTTTGTTTAGCTTACTCATTTGAACATTCAAATTAATTCCATAAATAGTTACTAATAATAATAAATAAATTCCCAGTAGAGTGAATATCACAATGCTGAAGAGTTCTGTTTAATAGCACAGATTTAATACTGTTGGGAATGGCCCATAGTTAACAATCT